>NC_135552.1:8695993-8930993 GCF_964340395.1 Glandiceps talaboti
TGTTGTACATGGTTCTAAGAATCAACAGTACAATAAAATGTAGTTACTTTGGAATGGTTAGTTAGGAAATGAATGTGAATTATGATCTGTCTACTACGGACCTTGATCACCCAATGATTTGATTATTTAGCGTTAATGACTGTCTCTGTCGCATTTGCTTCTAACTTACCGTTCCAAAGTAACTGTTTTACTGACCTAGCAAAAAGATCTGTTTGCACCTTAGATTTGCATACATATGCCAAGTTCTGTATACATGCAGTCAGTCTCTCTTGACATGTTTGCTGATATCTTTAAATGTTTGTACCACTTTCCAGGGTAGTGTGTCCATTCCTGGTACTATTGGAGCACTGCTTGTAGAGAGACCAGCTGATGTAGAAGAAGGTTTCTCCCTCCAAGCACCTCTAGTCTATCATTTTGGAAGTACAAGTCCTGGATCAAATATTAAATTGTATAACTTTTTAGTGTCCAAATTAGCTGAAGTTTTTAATATTAGATGTAAATCAAATAGAAAAGGTAAGTTGAATTTTAGATTTGGATTTTAGTTTGTGAGATGTATACAGCACATTGGGTACCAATATTAAAAAAAAAATTAATAAACACCATGATTTTGGTTTCTATCTATCTATATAATACCAGCTAATCTCCTTACGGATATCACAGCTGGGGGAAGGGGTGCATACAAAAACCTAGTAGTAGTGTTTATGTAGATTTGCCTTGAAAGTATCAGTGTCCTGACAGACTTTCATATCAGGGCTTAGTGAGTTCCAGTCCCTAATGGTTTTAGGAAAGAAACTGTGCTGATATGCTTGGTGTTTAAACCCAAGGTGCTTAAAACGGCCTCTTCTACCTGGTGCTAGAAGACTGGTGTCTCTAGTGATTGCTATTTCCCCATTTACAATTTGGAATAGTAATATTAATCTAGCATTTTGTCGTCTATCTGCTAATGGTTCCCATTTCAAACTCTGTAGCATGTTTGTTACACTGGATCTTCTAGAATAGTCTCGTTTAACAAAACGAGCACCTCGTCGCTGGATCTTTTCAATTCTTACAATGTCCTTTACTAAGTATGGATCCCAAATGGGGGCTGCATATTCTAAGCTAGAACGACACATCGATATGTATGCAGTTTCGCGTAACTTTGTTGGACAGTTGCGAAGGTTTCTCATGAGGAATCCAAGAGTACGACTAGCTTTAGAACAAATATGTGTGATATGGGGTGAGAATGATAAATTGTCGCTGAAAAGTACACCTAAATAATTGATAGAGTTTACAGATTTCAATAGCGTATTGCACATAGTATAAAAACGAATGGCTTTGGCTCCATGGCGCTTTATGGACAACACATAGCATTTAGATGTATTAAATTCCATGTCCCATTTTTCAGCCCAATGTTCTAGAAGGTTCAGGTCATTTTGAAGGATGATATGGTCTCTCTCAGATCTTATTGGTCGATATAACAGCGCATCATCTGCAAACAGGCGAAGTTGAGATTGAATGTTTTCGGTGATGTCGTTTACATAACAAAGGAAAAGTACAGGGCCCAGTACTGTGCCCTGAGGCACACCTGATAGAACTGGAGCAGGTTTTGATGAAATACCATCTACTACGATGTGTTGAGATCTACCCTCAAGAAAACTTTTGATCCAAGCTAGGGTACTCCCGTGTATACCATAGAAATGAAGTTTGGCCAGCAGCTTACGATGATTTACTACGTCAAATGCTTTGGAAAAATCCAATACATTTATGTCAACCTGTGTGTTATTATCATAGTGTTTAGCCAAGTCAGATACTGTAAGGAGTAGTTGAGTAGTACATGAGCGACGTCGGCGAAAGCCGTGTTGCAAGTCTGTTATTATTTGATGTTTTTCCAGGTGTTTCATTAAATTTGACACAATGATATGTTCCATTAATTTAGCACACACACATGTTAATGATATAGGTCTATAATTTGACGCCAGGTGTTTGTCATCCTTTTTGTATATCGGTGAGACATTTGCGCTCTTCCAGTCATCTGGCAGCTGGCCATTTGACAAGGACTGGTTGAATAAACGAGTCATTGCTGGTGTAAGTTCTAAAGCAAGCTCCGTCAGGATATAGTTTGGGAGACCGTCTGGCCCAGATGCTTTTGATACATTTAGTGTAGATAGTAGTTTATACACACCACTTTCCGTAATTTGTATTTCATTTGCTATTGGATACGGACCTCCATACATTTCTGGGATGTCATCCTTACGATCTGTGGTAAAGACAGATGTGAACTGAGCATTTAAAATCTCAGCTTTATCATGGCTTTCGCTGTATAGTGTTCCATTCACTTTTAGTGGTGCTACTCCCCCAGAATCTTTACGTTGGGATTTGACATATCTCCAAAAGGGTTTTCTGTTTCCTTCCTTCAAGGCATTGTGGAGGGTTGTTTCGATGTACTGGGCATGAGCTCTTTTAAGATCATGATTTACCTTTTTTCTGAGAGCTTTAAAAGCGTTCCACTGTGAGGCATTCCCTGTTTTCCTTGCACTGTTGTAGAGACGTCGTTTGCGGCGTATCTGGTGTTTTAGGTCCCTATATATCCACGGTAAGGTTCGCCGTGATGATTTGATCTTTGATGGTACATATTTCTCCAACATGAGCATGATATGATCCCTTATATTCATCCAGTTTTCATTTACTGAACGACTTTGACAAGTGGAAAGAAAGTGTTTACAAAATGTTCTAGTAGCCTCTTTCGCACAACTCCAGTTTGCTTTGCTAAAGCAGTAAGTCTTCCTTGGTGGTACAGGGTTGTATTTTGGTCTGATATCAGAGTCAACAACGATAGCATCATGGTCACTTACTCCAGGTATGACAACTTGTGATTTCACTAACGATGGTTGTGTTGTAAGATGTAAATCCAAGTTTTGTTTTTCTCTGGTAGCTTCATGTTGAGTGTTCGTTAGGGAATGGTCATGGATAAGATCAAGCAATGTGGAATGAGCTTTTGCTTCTCGTGGGTTTTGCATTACTGAAGTTGTTTCCCATGCTTCTTCATACATATTTAACCACATATATCACATTGTGTTATTATATAAGCTCTGATTTGAATCTTAAACAATTCAGTTTTTATGGTGTGTTTGTATTTTGTATGCTGTCACTGATAATTAAGGAAATGGGTCCCCAGTTACAGACTATGGATCCCCCACTCACAGACAGTCAAATTAAATATCTCATTGTAGTGTTCTTTTTAATATCTTTATTACACTGATATACCCAAATAGAATTGGCAATTTTCTATATTGTTATAATACAGCTATATCTAATCTTATTAAATGTGAAAATTCTCTTTTTAGTTGTGAGGGATTTTCATAAATGTGAGTGAGAAGTTTCATAGATTTTATACACCCCCATTGGTAATACATGTATTGTTCTTCAGGAATTGTTCTCTCTGATTTCATTATACCTATACTTTGTTCTTATTTATTTACCAGCTGAAGTGAGTGGTTGTATAATTAATACATGTGGATGGATCAAGGGAGGTGGCTATCAATGTATCACACATGCAGCACAAGCATTTGAAGGTCAGTTCAACAGATATTTCAGGGCATGTAGTGAGGGCAGTATAACTTGTCTTGTCATAGGTAGAGTCAGAAATTGGTAGTCATCCTATAGAGGGTGCTACTACTCGACACAACAACACAACACAGTGGTGGGGGGGGGGGGGGTAAAGGTCAACTTTATATGTACTCGACAATAAACAATTATGCTGTACATGGAAATTAAAAGAGAAAATATTTGCTTCACAATGGATCTATAGCAATAGTAATATAACATGCGACAGAGACTGCTGTCGAGGAACACCAATATCATATCATATCATATATTCATAATCACAATCTGATTAAAATCCGATGTAGATGTCGGCTAATCGTGCATTGCTATCTTACCATCGTTATTTAGCTTGAATTGACCTTCGTAGTACATGTTTACATTTTTTAGCCTGATCGCCTCCTCTACATCTGAACACGCCACCATGCAAACGAATTTCTGCTCACTAAGACACAGGTGACCAATCAGGTTGCGTCTTACTTGTCAGGGGCATACACGACGCATCAAACATCAACAAACATTGAATATCAACAGGAAGCGTTTTCTGTAGTAGGCTTGAAGTATTGTACGATTCATAGCAATATTTGCCACAGTGCACAGTTGTGCTATATGAATCCAGAAAAGAGAAAATTTAAGATACAATTTCTAAAAAAAAGTCCTTATCGTGAAAATTTCGGTCGCTTTGCATTGCATTCAGGGTTCGAACGGTCCTGGAAAACCCTGGAATTTCAACCCTCTCTGGAAAACCCTGGAAAAATGCTCCCTACCCTGGAAAATGATCGATTAATATTGACGAACGACATGTCTGTGCTTGAGCCACCCATTCTATGATTTATACACTGAGTCTCGTAAATGTGAAATGGCGAAATATTTTCAGTCTTTCGCCACCACGGTGAATCACGCTGATTAAACCCAGACAGTCAACTGATCGTTCCACAAGAAACTTTGCCCACAGACCGTATCTATGCATAGCTAGTTGAATGGGCGCCGCAATGTTTGTTTCGATCTTGGCTATATTGCTACTCCGAGTCCAGTCGTCATTTCAGCGACATAATATTGTAAAAGTCCCGGGGGTAACAGTAGGTCTGTTAGTAAGGTAATCGTAACATTGTAGTGAGTATCAAGTATCACCAACCACGACTAGAAATTGTTACAAGTTTGGCGCACAAGTCGACATACTACAAGCTCACGCATGGCAATACTAGGGCCTTGGGAAGTGCAGTTCAATTTCCGGGTTGTGGAAGTGCGGTTTTGACTTTCATGTCGTCGATAAATGGGAATAAACTACCCTTTTTTATGTTTGTCAGTACAGTAACATTCCTAAATGGTCAAGTTGAGTTGAGAAATCACGATGTTCTTCAACACGTGGCCGTATATAAACATCAAGACGCAAGGGCTGAACGTAATCAATTATTCATTACGCGAAATTGCGTTACGTAAATGACGTTTTTTAAGAAAAAAAAAAGTTGTTGGTGACCTTTAAATTTAGCTACATCAAAACATACAATAATGAGGACACAGTTTAGTTTTTAATTTTTTTTCTGGATATGTCTGAATTAGACTATACGAATGCTGTGACTCAAATCTTACAAGATCAATGCACCAGCTTGACGAAACGACAACTACTAGTACTACGGGGATAGGACAGAGGTTTCTCCGTTTAATCTTAGCGTGCAAACGTGGTTTTAAAACGTCTTGATTAGTGTCGCCTGTCTTTTAAATGTTTTGTGACATGTGGGAACCTTTGTTAATTTCTTCTCGTCCACATCAGACAATGAATTAGATGTCATTCAAAATTATACTTTTAAGTGTATGAACCCTGTGCATTGCATAGTGTTGCGTACACTACAAACTGTATTCAGTAAGACGCAACCTGATTACGTTCGAGGAGAAGCCTACTACAGGGAACGCCTACGCGGTCAATTACTGGACTTCCTGTTGATATTCAATGTTTGTTGATGTTTGTTGATATTCGATGCGTACATTTATCGTGTATGCCCCTGACAAGTAAGACGCAGCCTGATTGGTTGTGAGGCTCTGTGAGCAGAAATTCGTTTTCATGGTGGCGTGTTCAGATGTAGAGGAGGCGATCAGGCTAAAAAATGTAAACATGTACTACGAAGGTCAATTCAAGCTAAATAACGATGGTAAGATAGCAATGCACGATTAGCCGACATCTACATCGGATTTTAATCAGATTGTCATAATCACTGCCTCATACATGGACTTAAACTCCAAGAACGCCTGTGGCTGTTATTGTACACATAATAAGCAGGAGTTTTATCAGGGGGGATTTTCTGAATCGGCTGATTGGATTAGAAAAATATTAGTGGCGTTACGTTCACAAAACAGTTCTACATGAAATTTGTGGGATTCATAGCTGTCAATGATGCCTGTTGACTGCCACTCATTTGAGCCGATTTGACTTATTTGAGTTGTGGTTATGCCATATGCTAGTTTTGCCTAACAAAATACACTATATTATTTACTAGTTAATACTTGTATGTGTCAATATTACTTCAAGTTCTAGACTACAGAGGTATACAATATCCTGTGTATTAACCACATTATATACTTGTCATAACATACAGGGCCTGATCATAACAAATCTGTTCTAACTCCTCTTTTCCTTGTTTCTTTGTTTCTCTAGTTGATGTAATTGTAGTGTTAGACCAAGAATGGCTTTATAATGAATTGGTACATGATATTCCAGACTTTGTCAAAGTAGTACTTCAACCCAAATCAGGAGGGGTAAGTATTTCCTATCGAGTATCCAATATCCTGTGGTGAGAGACAGAGGATACACTACTATAGACTATAAGATACAGTACAAATGATGTTGCCTTGGTGTTTCACTCATATGACATAACATATTGTAAACTCATTCAGACAACATCAAACAAAATAAACGATTACAAAGGTGCCTGCATAGTGGAGATGTAGAAGTAGTCAAGTTGATATGTTGATTATCAGTTAGAAAATAAACAATTGAAGCCATTAAAATTATCAAGTGGATGTGTAATGTTTTCATTAGAGGCATGTTTCTACTACACTGTAAAAGAACAGCCATGCTTATCAGTGTTCAATATGATTGGGCAGATGATCCTGCCGTGTTTGTTGTGTATCTGTTATTGTTAGTCTAGAGTCAAATTGTGTCTATCTTTGTGTTAAAAAAAACATAATGTCCCATGAGTAAAACACCAAGACAACATCATTTTTACCGTACATCATGTCATTCTATCCTAGTCTGGTAGTCCAATGTGTGATGGCACCCTGACACAGTGTGAGAATAATATAATGGTACACCAGTGTTGAGATTTGGACTGGTGACCTTTATACACACAGTGATTAGAAGTGGCTATACATGTACATAGCGTGACTAGATTATAGAACACACTCTATAGCGTCACTAGATTATGGAACACGCTGTATATGTTGGTTGTCAATATCATTCCCTGACTACCACTGTGATAGATATATTTGTCAATTAATCAGTCAATCAGTTATGGACAGATAGGTTATTATTGTCAAGGTGGAGAAGTGTACTCCAATATAGTTTGAAGTTTGTAGCTGATAGGGGTACAGATATATTAACCTGCCCATCCCCCCTCACTCCCCCACAAGCACGTACACCACTCACACATTCCAAATGCCAACCTGTATTACAAGTGATATATATTAAGACAAGTATCTTGCTTGAAACTAATCTGATATAAAAAACTGATATTTAGGTCAGTAAGTTGCTGACTTCAATCTTAGCTTTATATTTTTGCTTGAATCACATTAATTATACCGTTTAGAAATTATGTTGAGATATACACAGTGACACATGTCACCCATTCTCCAGTATCGTACATGTAGCTATATTTACATATATCACCAGTGTAATTTCTCTCATACAGTCACTTTTTGGGATGTGCATAATATTGTACATGTAGGTTGTGACTTTTTCTATCAATCTCCATTTGTGTACAGTATCATGAAATACCAAATACTAGAAGAATATACAGTGACACACTGAATGATTTGGTACTCAGTTATAACAACATTTATTGATAGCATGGTAAATAACACAAGTCTGTGTGATTTGAACAGTTGTATCAAACAGTACAGAGTATTGCTCATTGTATAAGAAAAGTAAGGTGTAAGGTATAGGAATATTGAACAAAGTTAATGAATGACGATGAAAATGGTTAAAATTGATCTGTTCTAAACGATACGCTAACTCAGTTGTCTTGTTGTATTTATGCATTACACATGAACGTTGTGTATGACAAATTATCTGTATCAGTGAAAAATCATAGCAAAAATGACCACACAACCAGATTCTAAATCATTACTGAGATGAATTTGATGGACCACAACTGGATTCTAGACTATTATTCAGATCAATACTGAGTGAGTCTCAGTTTGCCCTTTAAATTATATGTAAGTTGAGATAAATTTCTGATTTGTATATAAAACTGTCGTATTTGTGTATGCCTTGAAGTGAATACAAAATCGCCCTATATGGTTGATAGATTTACATTAAATATTTGTGTTGATTGTAATGGGATAAAAATAGCCATTTTTATCGGGAAATAAAAGATTGTCAATTTCCTTGAAAACAAGATGTTAAACTTCAGATTTCAATGATTATTTCAAAGGGACCAGAAACAAGCTTGTGTGAGAGATTTTCAGAAATTTTTGATCCCCAAGAAGTTGTTTATGACCATTTTCTCAGGTTTCCACTATCACATTTCAACTATGCTAGGTAGTTCTTATTTCTGTTTATACAAATCCAAGCCGTCTGACTTTCATGGTGACTGCTTTCAAAGAATACATGTTGGTTTCCTTGAGAGTGTACCAAGACACTCCACCGATAGCAGCATTGCTCAGGTCGTTGCTTTGATGATAATAACCATTCAGGTTACTATGGAAACAGTTATTGAACCACCAGCCAGAAATGTAAGATTTGGCACAGTGTGTAGGTTCACTGCTGTCATTGTCCATGTCTGGTGTACTGAATTTCTGGTTGTTGTGATAACTCATGGAGTCGCCAGCCGTACCATTGTATTTGCCAATATTAAGTTTATAACTGAAATATTCATTATCGATTCTGAAACCATCATATTCAGCAACTAGATGGTTGCCTTCCCAGTCTTCGAACTCCACTCGTAGCATGTATTTGGACTGCGTGGTTAATTTATGCAGGTTTTCGTTACCGACCCAGTATTCACCATTTACGTCACCGAAGCCGACTTTGTAAGCGATCCAATCCATGTTGAAGTTGACGGAACCATCGCTGCGTGCCTGGATGACTGTCCATACACCCTCAGGGTCCTCCATGTCACATTGGACTTTGAATGGTCTCACAGCATTCCATGGGTGGATCTCAAACACACCATTTGGTTGGCCAATACCACTTTCCTCAATTACATGCTGGCAATCTGAGAAAGAAAAATAATTTCAACTTGCATAAAAAATTACAGTAATGCAGTACTTACTGTTACATTGTAGTGGAATGTCACATAAAGCAATTTAAACTTACTAGTAATAGTACATGTATAAGAGAAACTTGATCATAAATGTGGAAAGTGAAATGTTTGGTTTCATCAGTGGGTAAACACAAGTAAATACAAGTAATCAAACTATTTATACATTTTACATGGTGATGTTTCCGTATATAGACAAACAACAGATACATGTGCTGCATACTGGTATAGTGATGCTTACCAGTTAGTTTACAAATCACTTCCTTGTGTACAGTAACAAACTTTTGAACAGTTTTTCAGGGTTTTTTTTTTTTTTTGCAAATTATTGCATTAAGAAATGTAGACTTTGGGTTACAGTATTTTTTTTTGAAGTGGTAAAACATAGTAAGTTGTCGTATTAATTGAAACTCTGAAATAAATAACCCTTTGTTATCCATACATCCATTTAATTAAAACAGATAAGATTTGATATAGTTTGTGTTCAAGTACTTTGCCTTGTGGGGGTTTGTAGGTCGTTATAATTTACTATTTTACCATATGTCCATAAAAAAATATCACGCAGAAACTTTCATCTTATTTACTGTAATTTTGATTATTCAAACTAATTTAAATATTGCTAATTTAAATATGATGTATTTTAAGTTTGTGTGTCTGTTTTTTGATATTAACAATTCATAACACAAGCGCACACTTGGAGTAAAGGATACTATGTTTGAAAAGAATTTTTGAAACATTTTAATTTAGACATCTTTGTTTTTGTATTTTTTCTAAATTTTTACAATATTTGTTGCATAACAGGAAATGATATGTTTGTTTTTACAAGTGTATAGTTTACATGTGTATGCATTTCCTTTGAGTCAGTAACCCAGGCCAATAATTTGTTGACATGCTTCTGGACATGTCAGATTATAATCTTGATTTGCTATCTATTTTGTCACAAAGTCAACTGATAGTGGACACAGATTCTAATTTTCAACCAGTTTAAGTAGTTTTAGCCATTTATGTTTTAACAATTACTGCAGACTGGTAACACAAAAAAGTTGTTTTATTTTCCCTGGATTTTTTAAAAATTGTCTGTTGAGTATGACATTGTGTTAGAGTCAATACTGCCCTCATGTTATAATGGAAGCAGGAAAAGCCCATTACAGAGATAAGGTACCAGTACTTAGCTAATGGTACTACCATAGCTAGTAATCGCCAATGAAACACATACCAACATTGTCAAGCATATTGGTATGTAAAAGTAACTCTAACTGTTGCATGAACCACAATTTTATGCAGTGCCCTCTCTACGAGTTTTGCTCGTGAAAGAATACTACTGGTAGTGACCATTCTCACTTACTAGTCAGAAACTAGGGAATGAATATGTCACGTAGTTAGGAATCCATGCCTTCCTGGAAAGATAGGCAATGTCTTATAAGATACCAGACTGTACCCCTCAACACTTACAGTAGAAATACAGTGTAATAAATAACACCCTTATTAATCCAAATGAAAATGCCCAATAAAGTTAGGGTATTTTTCATCATAACTGTCAATTATAATTGCATATATAAATGGTTTAGGTCTGGTAGCATTATGTTTGTGTATAGCAAAAAAAGGTTCTCCCTGACCTTTGAGGAGTGCTGGTTGGTTAATAATATTTAGGAGCATTGATATTCATTGAATAAATTAATATCAAAAGACGTCATTATCAAATGCCCACATGTCACTCTACATAATAATAGTGGGACTCATATTGCATACTGACCAATACAGATAAACATGGGGAGAACCCTAGACATGGTTTTATACTGTTCAAAACATGGGGTTCAGTGAATTGATTTCGATTGAGGATGTATGTTTACTGCCAATGTTAGCATCTGAAGAAAAAGCTGTTCAAAACATGAATTATTGACATAACAACCCTGAAGTAGTGATTGTATAAAAAACTGGTGATGTATAAATTAAACAATTTTGGGTACAGTGATAGTCTGGATGCCAACATGGTCTCTAACTAACCCACTGTGAATGGAGGTGTTAGTTGTAATGATATCGTATAGGAACTAGACAAGTACAGTGACTGCACTGCCTTAGATTATTACTGGGTGGCATCACATAGATATTGAAATTAAATCACCATCAAAGTAATATTATATATACATACCTCTGTAAACCATCTGGTTATCCATACCTGCCCCACCTTGCATTGCATGCATGCTCATTGGGTTTGTAGCCTGGCTCATTAAAGCACCCATTGCAGTCAGCTGAGATTGTAACAGCTGTAGTTGTTCTAGCTGGGTTGTCACGGTATCTCTCATTGCCACAATCAGTGCATCTTGTTGTTGGTTCTTCATATCCAGCATGTCTAGTTTGCTTTTAGTTTCTTGGTCCATGGCTGAACATGCCTGTTTGTCTTCAGTCTGAGGAACTGAAAAACTATATACACATTCGTTGGCTTTCTTGTGGTGTTTACCCTTCGTAGTAGTATCAGACCCTTTACCGTCGTCTTTATCGGCCATTCCATTGTCTTCCGTTAGCATTCCATCAACCACAGCAGTATCGTCATTTTCCACGGAGCTTTCCATGTCATCAACGTCAACTTCCATATTGTCAGCCGCGACTTCTTTATCTCCTTTGTTTTTCTTGTTCCTCTTGGCACCAGTTACCTGAACCACTAGAAGGCCAACCAAGAGTGCAAATAGTAAAACTTTCTTCATGTTTCCGGGATAAATTCTGCAAAGACAAACTTCAATTACTTTTAAGTGATGTGTTCACAGCTCCTGGTAGAATGGCGACAACAAAGCAATGACCTTTCTGAATAGATACATATCAGTCATTTTAAGAGTAAATTGGTGTTGACTTAGGTTAATATTTGACCAGAAATCATCAAAGATAAGATGCTATCAGCTGTACAAACCATGCTTGTGTTGGTAGTAAGTGTTCACTGTGGTTGTGGGTACTGTTATATCAGAACCTTGCCTAGCAGTGTCAGTAGCAACCCACAAGGACCATGGATTGCTATCAGTAGGACAGTAACTGTAAAAGATGTCTGTGCCCTATGACCAATATACAACTATTTTGATTACAGTTCCTGAAGTTGAGTCACAGGATGCATAGTATATGAAATATTTGAAGGGCTTGGTAGGCATGATAGCCTTGAATCTGTGTAATGTACTGTCTCACACTTGAAACAATGGATACGAGATGTCTAATTGTAAAGTATAGATTCCAGGCTACATTAAACTACTGATACAGTTAATGTTCAAATGGTTGCAAGTATACTGGCTGGATCTGAGATTCCCAAGGCTGATACACTCCTGTAGTCAGTAAGGTACACTGTGACAGGGCGCCCTCACGCTATCACCCAACCCATTGCAATTCATCTATCATCAAATTTGTAAATTTTCCCCAAGCAATATGTTATAAGACGTACAATAATACAAGAACAAACCTAACTTTTGTTGGGGATAGTCGATGTTCAATTGAGGTCAGAGGTTAAAGGTCATCACACTTTGTTAGTTAAACCTGACACTATGCACACTCATTAGTGGGCATTTAATAGGACTTTTAGTACTATTAAACCCAAACTGGAACACATGTCTGTATGGCTTTCCCTTTATTTGAAATAAAAGAGGGTACCACAGATAGAGAGTAATATAATATTGACTAAACTTCATCACAAAGGACAGCATGGATTCCGTCAAACCACTTTAGAGCCATTCCATTTTTTATACAGTCAATGGAATGGGTAACTGATTCTTTATTAAGCCCCAAATGTATGAATCCCACAGTTTTTGGATTTAGTAATTACTTTTCATAGGAGTCATATGGATTCAATAGGATCATTCTTTTGTTCAACAAGACAAACATTTGCTAATAAAGCCCCCTGCCAGACAAATGTTGATCCCAGTTGAACAAACGAATGTTTACACTGTTTTGATCCAAGTTGAACATACTAGACCACTCAATGAACATCATCTGACAAACCATAGACAACTGACTGTGTCAATATTGTTTATTTGAATATATTATGTTCTATTATCTCATTGCAGGTTGTTGAAAGGCCGCAGGGTTACCGTCGTCACTGTCGAGATGAAAGAATTAGGGAATATTTTTATGGTTTCAGGAATTGTTTTTATCCCCATTCTTTTGATATCAAATTTACTGATGTTGAACTCTATAAGATTGGAGGTGAGTGAAGATCCATAATTATCATAACTTTCTCTAGATGAACTTTTATTTATAGGAATAGAAGTTATTGTGTAGACTGTACAATGCTCTAAGACTAGCAACAAAGGAACTATTCAGTTCAATGAAATTCAAAATTTGTTAGATATTGAAAATTCATAATTTGTTGACATTGAAAAGAATGATACTGCATACCATTGAAAGTATGATATTTGAATACTGCGTGTATTATTACATATGTACCAGTCATTACTTGCACCAGGATGTGCACACTAGTGGTATTTGCACTGCAGTGTAGTACCAAATACATTATTATGTACATGCATGCAAATTATATGCAAATGAGGGCCCAATAGTTCCTAGCACTTCAAAATCATGTGATCACACAGTATGATAAGTGTGTGGATTCTAGTCTATTTATGCCACTGAACTATGTTTGAAAGGGAACAAGGGTTGATTTCATCTTAGCCGTATTTCAAATAATGATACAAGTCAGGTGTGAAGCTTCTAACTTTGTTCATTTCCCATAATACCTCACTCCAGCACACAACAGGCTTCTTCTACATGTAGACCAGATTTGTCAATAATTAATAGTAACTCTATTTTACAGAGGTTGCACAAAGTAGGGTTTTTGAAAATGACTTTCTCTGGGTTCCCTAACACAAAGAAATTAAACTAAGATCAAATCAGCCTTACTATACCCTTTTAATTCTAGTAGAAAACATATCTTCCATCATTTGACAGAATTGAAATTCATCAGCCCACATTATAATTCTGAGTAGCTCTGTAATGTTAAATTGAATACAATGATAGTTTGGGTGAAAGAAAGTGACCAAGTTACTCCCAATACAAATTCCAATGTCTTCTTCCTATAGCTGACTATGTTATATGTTGTGTTTTTCAGCTCCAGAAGTACCTAATTCATGCCTTCCGCTTGGAATGACACCAGAAGATAATCAAACCAAACTAGTACCAGTCAATCCAAGTATGTAATATTATATTCCACTTAGTGATACATGTTGAATAGTGTAGTACCTACTCTTTGCAGATGATACAAATCAGATATATGCTAGGGAGTCTAATTCTCTTGCTATCCCCAAGCTAAACTAAACTCCCTAGCTTGAATTCAAGAATATGTCTTTTATAAAGTCAGTCCACTGTTATACGTTCTTTCAAGCATGGATAATAGAATTACAAATATTTGTGTGTTATGAAATCTTTAATAGTACAATGGGATCATTAACTGCTGTGCAGGGTTCCACATACTCTAGTGTTGATTTCATCATTACACCATTTTCATCATTATGCCATTAAATTGTCAATGTACATGTACTCAAAGCATTTCTCAACTCACTGAATTTTGTCTGTCCCCTGTCCAGGTCCAGAATTGGCACATCATATTATGGCTGTATCCATGGCTAACTCTGAGGAAGAAGATGTAGTTACTAGCAGTGTCTTAGGCTTTGTTGTCATGTAAGTTTGCATTTAACAAACAAACAAACATGCACACACACACACACACACACACACACACACACACACACACACACACACACACACACACACACACACATTGTAGAGTCATGGTAGTCAAATGGTTAGAGTGGTTATCTTTAAGTTATAACCTGTACATTACTGTGTGATATTTGCCACAACCAGTCATTTAGCAAGATTTGCACCATCCTTGTACTCCAGTCTGTCCAGTTGTATGAATGGGTACCTGGTAGGACAGATTACTTTTATAGTGGATCTAATCCTGCTTGGGTGCCACCAAGGATTGTGTGTTTCCCCACTGAGAGTTTAGAAAGTATAACAAGTTGAATAAAGAAAGACATTGTCCGATTGACTTTCACCACACTGTTATAGTGGTATACAAATTACTACATGTACTTATATCCTATAATGCACTCAATATCACTGCCCCCCTGGTACATCGCTGACTTGATTCACTGTAAACCCACACCTCATTTTACTTCACTCAAATAACAAAAGTCTACTTTATGTGCCCCATTGTAATACAAAGTCATATGGTGAGCGTAAAATTGTCACAAGCATCTCATCTGTTATGGATCAGATAACCATCTTATTGGTAAATTTAAGACGTTACATCAATACACATCAATTTGCAAGAACCTTCTAACCTTCATATCAATCTATAGTTGTCTTGTTCAGTCAGTCAGAATATTACTTAGTAATGGATTTTGGCTTTATGCAAATTCTTTGATTATTGATTAATTGATTGATCAGTGTCATTGAATATTACTTAGTAATGGATTTTGGCTCTGTGCAAATTCTTTGATTGATTGATTGATTGATTGATTGATTGATTGATTGATTGATTGATTGATTGATGCATTCATTCATTCATTCATTCATTCATTCATTCATTGACATGAACATGCTCTAGACTATAGAACTATACAGAAGTGGACTTTAAGATTACAAATTCTTCATCATTTCAGTAGTATGGTATCGTAGGAGGTTAGTACATGACATCAACACAAATTCTAGTCTTTTTTAGCACAACTGAACTGAGGTTCAGTAGTGCTATAGGGATCGCCCGGCGTCTGTCTGTCTGTGTGTGTGTGTGTGTGTGTGTGTGGATGTGTGTGTGTGTGTAAACAACTTAAAGTCAAAAACCGCTGAACCGATTGCCACGATATTTGGTGGGTCCATTACCTTGGGTGTCTAGTTGGGAAATTGTTCAAATCAAAATGATCGCATCACAGGTGTGTGATTTGGGTCAAAAAATGTGATTTTTGGTCAAAAAACTTAAACTCAGAAACTACTGGGCAGATTGGTGCGAAATTTGGTGGGAACATTCTTAAGGGGGTGTAAAGTAAGATTTGTTCATGACGGGATGATTCCATCAGTGATATGCAAATTAGGGCTAAAAATGTGTCTTTTTGGTTAAAAATCTATAATTCCAAAGCTACTGAGCAGAT
Organism: Glandiceps talaboti; assembly: GCF_964340395.1. NCBI lineage: Eukaryota > Metazoa > Hemichordata > Enteropneusta > Spengelidae > Glandiceps > Glandiceps talaboti. The sequence continues at coordinate 8,712,162 of NC_135552.1, forward strand.
TGGGCTGAAATTTAATGGGAATGTATCTAGGGATGTATGGACAAAGATATATTAAGCATGCCATGATTCCGTGAGTGATATGCAAATTAGGTGTAAAAATGTTCATTTTTGGTCAAAAACTTATATCTCAAAAAGTACTTGGTCACCGAGTCTGAAACTTGGTGAGATGTTACTGAGTGTTATTTTTCAAAACATTTTGACAAAATTGGCCCTAGCGACCATGACCACGCCCTTAGCAACAACCAAATGGCAGTATATTTTGGTCAAATAACAACATCATCTGGTAGGCAAATGAGTAAACATTCAAAAAATGTATGCAAATACCATAGCAACCATGACCACGCCCATAGCAACAGCCAAACGGTCATGTATTTCACGAAGATAACAACAGGGATTAATAGACAATTGAATAAACGTTCAAAAATTATATGTAAATTTGCCTAGCAACAAGACCACGCCCATAGCAACAGCCAAATAATCATGCATATTGCAAAGATAACAACAGGAATAGAAAGAGAAATGAATAAACATTCAAAAAAATGTATGCAAATGTGCCTAGCAACAAGACCACGCCCATAGCAACAGCCAAATGATCACATGTATTGCAAAGATAACAAAGGGGATTAATAGACAATTAAATAAACATTCAAAAAAATGTATGTAAATATGCCTAGCAACAAGACCACGCCCATAGCAACAGCCAAATAATCACATATATTGCAAAGATAACAACAGGAATAGAAAGACAAATGAATAAACATTCAAAAAATGTATGCAAGTGTGCCTAGCAACAAGACCACGCCCATAGCAACAACCAAATGATCACATATATTGCAAAGATAACAAAGGGGATTAATAGACAATTAAATAAACATTCAAAAAAATGTATGTAAATATGCCTAGCAACAAGACCACGCCCATAGCAACAGCCAAATAATCACATATATTGCAAAGATAACAACAGGAATAGAAAGAGAAATGAATAAACATTCTAAAAATGTATGCAAGTGTGCCTAGCAACAAGACCACGCCCATAGCAACAGCCAAATGATCACATACATTGCAAAGATAACAATGGGGATTAATAGACAATTGAATAAACATTCAAAAAATGTATGTAAATATGCCTAGCAACAAGACCACGTCCATAGCAACAGCCAAATGATAGCATATATCGCAAAAATAGCAACATGGTTGGATAGGCAACTGGATAGTCATTCACCAAATGAACACTTATTGTTAGCATGGACTACCATATGGATAAACATTTTTAAAAACTGTACAGTTGTGCTACAACGCCATTGGCGGTATTTTTTTATAATGTGATTTCTACATAACACCATGCGTCATATCTTTCACTTTCAGCACCAATGTCGACATAGAAAGGAAGATATTCACAGTGTTATCACCGGCACCCAGACCACTACCCAGTAAATTACTTGTACTCAGTGATATCAGGTTTATGGACCTCAAGTAGTTACAGCTGACAACAGACACCATGTACCCTGCACACTGGACATAATGGGCTGCAAGTAGTTTGATACCACCTCACAACAGGAACAATGCATTCTTACACTCAGGATATTGCTTTATGGACATTCAGGAATTACCAGCTTGCAACAGAAGCAGTGTACCAATAAACACCAAGAGTGATCTTGTGTTTGAGGTCAAAGTTGAAAATACTGAGACAGTTCCTATGATTTGTTGTATGAATAGGTAACTTTTTTTTTACATCAAAGCAACTTGTCATGAAATCAGTGATGTGCCAAAAATGATATGGAGGTGTCCTGGAGAATGGTGTACACTGAAGGGTAAACATCCTGCAAAGACTTTGATGTCTTGGTCATTCCAAGACTGAGAATGCCGTGTGTTAGGTGTTTACATTTTATTTCACGTATGTGTGACAAAAAGACTATAATGACAGTGTCACCATGTCACTGCCAAGTATTGCAGGAACTTGACACACAAGAAATGACCAAGCTAGTATTTCAAACTCTACGTACAGGGAGTCTGACTGATTGAAAAATTTGAAACACAGTGGAGAATATATATTGTTCATAGTTCCAAAAATTAATAGAACAGAAAAATATACTTACAATACTGTGGAATGGTAAATTAGAAATGGATTCAACTAGTGGGAATACTATGTCCATAACTTGATGGTAGTTGAGACCCTTGCTCTCTGTTTTGAGAGAGATGTTAACGCTGAATAATTAAATCATTGCATGTTCAAGGTCCGCAGAAGACAGCTTGAAATGTTGCATTAATTTCTAATTTACCGATCCAAAGTAGTTAATATACTTGAACTGTCCTGGAAACACAATGTTTGTGTCTCCCACAGGACTTTCATGTTACAGTGTTTATTCTGTTGTTATGTCAACAAAATTTTGAAGTTAGTTTTGTACATCGCTGTCTTCATTTTATGTTTACGTTGTATAGGATTTGTGTCTATGTAAAATTGTATGGGGGTGTTTTTTTAATCACAGAACTTTCAATTGTCAATTTATACTCAAAGCTGGACTAGTTGCAACTGGAACTTTTTTTAAAAACTATTTTGTTATTAGGCCTAATAAAAAAATTGTGTGGTTCCGATTACACTTAATTTTAGAATAGGTGGGGTAGATAGATTTTTTGTTTTATTTTATTTTTTTGTGAGTGTCTAGTTCAGGTTTCCATTGTTGCCAAATGGTCTCTCCGTTGTTTATTTCTTTCTATCAGATTTACAGCCATTAGACTTTTATTGTATTTTTCTCAAATATGTAAAAAAAAAAAAAAGTTTAGGATTGGCAGTGGAAAGCTAGGTGGGGTCAGGTAACTGGAACCAAACAATTATTTTTTTAGGCCTCATACACCCTGAACAGTGTTCAGTTACCTGATAGTTATAGTACAGGTCAGGGGTCATGTTTTTAACACTTTTTGACACTTTTGTGTAAACCCATCCTTTATTTTGTCCAAGATGAAGATTATTCTTTTGTGTAGAAACTGAAAAAGTATCCATTAAATGAAATTGTGGGGATGAGATGGAGAGGAGTTTAACTGTTGTTAAGCGTGTTTGTGTAACAGTACACTTAATATTGTACAATAAATCCAATCAAAGTGATTTTTGAGTCCACACCCTAAAAATCAGTGCTTCCAATGCAATCACGATTTCAACCTATTGCTGTATCACACATATGGTTAAAATCTATCTCTAAATAACATGTACAATATCTCTAATTATTGGTATTTTAATAATATTCAGTAAATATATTGTTGGTTGTCAGATCATTACAATGATACTTCAGTTACAGCTAGTTCAGCTAAGTATGTTATCAATTTTTAACAGAAAACTACTGTTCATGTTTGTATTCAGGGATAGATGTATACATGTATTCCAGAAATGTGATTTTGTTATTACAGCTGTCGCAATGCTTTAACTTTTGATGACGACAACCATACCATTATTAAACTCTCTGTCATACTGTATGTTTAGTTCTAGGTTAAATTGAATGGTGCCCTCTAGTGTCATAACCTGGTACATAGTACCAGGACAGTACCTGAGCACATTCAGGATAAAAGATGCTAGCAAAAATCTAGCAAAATGTGCATTGGGTGTACATACATGGAGATTGAACAATTGAATGGGTTGTGCCACGAAATGTCAAAATGGGGGTTCAGTAGAATCGAAAATGTTCCCATAATGCTAGATCTGGGTATTTATTGTCGACATGGGTGAGTCAGCCAATATGAACATACCAATGTTACCATTGTAGTTTCAAGGAAGCCTTGTAAAGAGATCTATTTGTGATACAGTAAAGCTGTTTACCTAACTGAATACAGTCTAGTCAATGTGATCTTTGACCTCTGACCTAGCTTCAAGTGTTGGGTCAAGTCAAACAATATGAAATACAGAAACTGTTTACCCATTGCTTACAACATTTATGTTGAATGCATCTATATATCTTTTTTTTCTATCTACCTTCAAAGTCACTGCAGCACCAACAGAGAGCACTGTTTATTATAAAGTGTATATATCAGCATAGTTGTGTCATTGAACCATGTATGAGATTATGCCTGATGTCTGTCTGTGTATATATTTTTAAAATTGGTACTCCTGAAAAAGGAAAATACTCTGCATACAAACCTATTCCAATCTAAGCTTATTATGTGTGTGTTAGAACAGTTAACCCAAACGTTCATCTCTCAATAGGTTGTCGGCAACAAAAGCCCCAAAATAAATCTACCCTGTTTTGTCGCCAGATAACATTTTTTGTACCATAAATTAGTATGATTCAGACTAATCTTATTCTACATGTATTTTTATCATCAAAAGTTGTTTTTATTGGTAAACAGACACTGTATGTGATTTGATAAATTGTTATTTTTCTGATATTCTAAGTGACGAATACTTTATGTAGATTGTATTTGAATAAATTAACATGAAGAAGAATACTCCATTAACAATAATCTTGTGTCAGTTTCTATTATTGCATGTACTTGAATCTACTATATTTCACCTTGTGGAAGCTTAATGGTTGAATTGTTAGAGTGGCTGACTTTTAGTCTGTATTTTGTCAATTCAAGACTCACTGCCATTTATTTGTGACTGTCAACCCAGCTGTATAAATTTGGGACCTGGTAGGATAGGGGTTACAATGTGAAGAATTTAGTTTGCCTGTACTTATGAAGGCATCAGGGATTGTATGCTCCCTAAGGAATTCAGAACATGTAGAAAGGTTGTGCCACTATGGGTCTGTATTGGGGGACACTATGTAACGCACTTTGAGCATAGTTTGGTAAAGAGATCAAAATGTACATTACCAAGGTTCTGTGATGATGAAACATTATACAGCCCATTTCATTTTAATGTTCACTGGCTTTGTTACTGACTTAGAAACCAGACACACATGTATATGAGGTGAACACTATATATTGATGACACTTAAGTGTTGATTACCTGCAGATAAATACGTCATGGATATGTATTTGTTCATCTATCATATATGAATACCTGCTATCTCCCATATATGGCAACACTGGACCACTACTAGGGCAATGATTGTTAAACAGGTTCCAATATGTCTTGTTATCAAGAAATGACTCCAGAACCAAAAGTTTATGAAAATGCCTTTAATTCTTGAAGTGTTGTTCCCAGTTAAATGGGTTGTTATTAATGCAATAGTCAATACCCTTCACAGGTGGATGTGAACACGATGAACCAGTTTAATTTATGCGATACATACTGTATATTATGATCAAAATATAACTGCTGCTTTATCTCCTGCGAACGCTATATCAAATTTTAATACTGCTCACATGGGCAAATGGCATGGCACGTTCCTCGGTTTCTGGTGTACTGAATAGCGCCATCGGCGATTGGTATTTAAAATTCGTTTGTTTTTATTAAGATAGTTTTAATTAGTAAATTTCTTGTCGACTAGCAACTGATAGGACTGGCAACGTAAATGTCACGATAAAAGGACAACTGAAACAGCTTAAAAAATTAAACTAATTTGAGTTATGGTTTCCAGCAATAGGATATATTATGCATCTTACTTTTTTATCCATGCATTCGATTCTAGTTTGCATACACATATTGATATTTATATTCAAACAACAATTTCGTTGAAAAATATTTCTTCATGACAATTTTTTCTTTTACTTTGATAAGCACGGTTGTTACTCGTCAAAAGTTACTCTCTGTTTCATATACTGTGAGTTGAGAGATGCTACTGTCACGTTTTTGTAATAGAATTAGTGTTTGCTGACACAGCAAACTGACTGTAGATTGAATTTCTCGGTGGAGTCATTAACTTCGAATGTTGGATAGACGAAGTATGTTTTGTATAACAGTCCCCGAATAGTTAAAACAGGCGTTTCAAGCAATAGACTCTTTATATGTGTTAATATGGTTGTGCCAACATTATCTTCAAGTTTGACTTTGGTGAATTGCTTGGTTCCTTGGTATGATGCGGCTCATCCTCTCCATTCACCATGGCAACGACACTCGACTCGCTCAGAAGACTTTCACACAGTGGTGCCCGCTATCTACCACTACCACTCTCAGTGGTTTCTGTGTTGCGATGGCAACGCCTTCCGGACACTCCAGCCACTTGGAGTCGTTGTTTAGGTGTCTCATGAAGGTACCATTTGGTTTGAATATTTGTACTTTGTTGCTGAGATAGTCGCTGACAACCATTTCGTCTCTATCGGTGCAGGCGATTCCAGTCGGTCGGTAGAACTGGCCTTCTCTGTCTCCGTGTGTGCCGAACGCGAACTTGTAGGCGCCCCGATAATCGCATACCTGGACCCGATGAAAGCAGTAGTCTGATACTATGATGTCATCGTGACTATTCACTGCTACGTAGAGGGGGTAGTTGAACTGACCTGGGCCTTGTCCCCTACCACCGAAGGAATGAACGTGGGTACCATCCAATGAAAAGGTACGTACGCAATGCAAGGGGTGATCCACCACGTGTATGAGACCATGACGACTAACTGCCACTCCCCAGGGACCCTTCAGGATATTAGAGCCGATAGTACGAATGATGCGACCATCGTAGTCACAAAGTAATACTTGCTTGTTGTCGTAATCGGAGATCACCAACTGCTCACTATTGGTGAGTGCAACTCCAACAGGATCAAACTTCTTTGTGAAATTCCGATACGAAAACACGGTGTTTAATTCACCATCTTTTCGAAATATCTGCATTCGGTTGTTACCACGATCAGCAACAATAATATCTTCATTATGGGAGACAGCAACTCCACGGGGGCCACAAAAGCGACCGGGGGTAGTGCCCTTCCCACCCATCTTAAGGAAAGGGCGGCCTTCCAACCATTCTTCATCATCATCGTCGTCATTCTCTCCACCAGGTTCCCTCTCTATATCATCAGCGTAGTATGGATTAGATGATGGTGCATTCAAGATGATGTTAATAGGACCACCACCACCACCACCACCACCACCACCACCACCACGACCCCCACCACGGCCCATTCCTTGGAAGTATTCGGGTGCCATGGATATTGCTAACGGTTGAGAAGTACCGAACTGTTGACCTCGGAAACTTATACGTAGATCATGATTGCCTCGACCTTGGGGTTCATAACCCACAGAGTAACTACCATCTGGATTGTTGGTCACATTGGCTCGATGGATTTGCTGTTGCGGTGTTAACACTCTTGCAGAGACTGTGTCATCACCAGCTCGCCCATATCTAACCCGAGGTTCCCTAGATCTTCTCCCCTCCCCAGTTGGTGTTAATCTCAGATTCACTGGTGTATACCGTGGAGAATTTGCATCCAGTGAACCATTGGTCATAGAGCCAACATCTCTTGTAGTCATGGTGACCACATCTCTAGTTGTCTTTGGCTTTACCGGTGGGGTGGGTTGTCTTAGTAGAACACTGCGTGGTGGTGGTGGTGTTTGAGGGACATTCGTTTCCGGAATTGTCAGTAGTATGGGTCTTGGTGGAAGTTCTTCGAATTGAAGTTGTGGTCGACTGTATTCTCGCGGTGTGTCTTCACCATTCATCGTCCTTGGTGTTTCTTCATCCTGGCTGTACCTTGGAGTGTATTCTGAAGTCGTGGTTGGCGAACGTGATGGAGTACCAGATTTTGGATTAACGTTGATTTCACCAAGGTGCCGTGTACTGGAAAGGTCATGGTGGAAGTTTTCGTTACTGATGAAGTCGATCGCACTGCTATCTACAGGGTTTAACTTGATGTTAGTACGTATGAGTTCATGTAATCGTGTCTCCAATTCAGAATCTAGGGAAATGATATCAAAGTGGTTGCCATATTTCAATAGGTTCTCTGCGAACTCACAGCTATCGTTGACATTATTGAGGGCTTGTTGCAGTCGTTCGAATTGTTCATCCAGAACGGCACGCTTTCCGAGTATCTTATGTTCCATATCATTGACTAAATCTTGTTCCAACTTCCGTAACTTTTCCACTTCCCTTCGTACCCTGTCTCGCATCTTTATTTCGGCAAAGTCGCATTGAGTTTCGATGTCCATCAACGTTTCACGGACCTTTGTCAGACCTTGCTGCAGTGCAGGAAGTTTGTTTTTGGTGTCTTTCAGAAGTTTTCCCAAATAGTTGAACTGTCGGTCGACTGATTCTTGCAATGGACGGCTGTGATGCTCTGGTGCTTTGTGGTCAACTACTGTACACGCCTCACATATTGGCAAATCACAGGTCTCACAATACATATCCATGATATAACCTTGGTGATTCGGACAAGGAGTTGGATGTATCAGCGAAGATCTCTTCAGCAGGTCATTTTGGCTTGTGATCCCATCGGTAAACTCTTTCAAAGTCATTAATTTGTGACCTTGGCCAAGTTTCATTTTCTTGTGTACTTCTTCGCAATCTCTGCACAGGAACTCAGCACATTCAAAGCAACGTACAACTGTATCTTTTTCACATACATGGCACCCTGGGAGAGTCTCTGAGCTGAGTACGTCTTTTAAGTCGATGAGCCCGGAAAGGAAAGTGTTATCCGGGAGAGCACGAACTGGTCTGTCGTCTTCTTTGCCACAGACAGGACATTCGAGGACACCTCCATTGTCCACAACGTAAGACTCCAAACAATGTTCGCAAAACGAGTGGAGACAAGATAGTAGTTTGGGACGCGTGAATCGATTATTACAAATTGCACATGTCAGTAACATTTCACTTATCTGGTCGGCAATTTCTGCACGTTCCTCACGCTCTTCGTCATCTTGTGCCGCTGCCGTTGACGACGACGACGGTGGTGGTGGTGGTGATGATTGATGAGACTGGACAGAGGGTGCTGGAGTCGATGGGGACGGGGTCAAAGGCGACTGTTGGTTGACCTCCTGCTCCGAAGCAACCGATGGTTCTCCATTTTCTGACATTGCGTCCTTTAGACAGTGTAGTCACTTCTGTGTCATTCAAAACTGATATCGGATCGCTGGAACTGGTAGATAAAAATACAAAACAAACATCGTACTTTTAATTTTTTAAATGATTTTTTTTTAAAGACCGAAGATTCATTTGTAAATGTTAAGAATATAGGCATGGGACCATGGGAAGTAACAATGGCGGTATAACAAGTAATTGTACTATAGGAATAGAGACGACGCAACAATCTTCTGCCACACTCACGTTTGGTGGATATTAATACTTTCTACCAAAAGTACAGAGATTAGATACACTTATCAACGCTTGGTGCTTTTGTCCGTAGCATTGGCATCATAAAAGGTAACTTCACACGGTTTTAATGTACCTTCGAGGAGAACCAAGATGACGGATAGTCTTAACAGGTGAAATCAGCAACCACTTTGAGCAAACATTTAACAATTGGAAAGGGCGAGTGATAAGTCACAAAACAAAGTGATAACAGAACCGTATAGTCTCTGACTCACGTCCGAGTCCGAGAGTTGAACATTTCGTATTATGTTTCAATGTTTACCAGAGGTAAAGAATAACAAGAAATGAGATACTTACAGTTACATTTTACGCTGTGGTTATCGTATTGTAGGTAAATATATATTTGTAGAATGACTGGACTAGTTTACACAGTTACCCCAAAAACAATATAACATAGAAACATGTCTTTTAAAATTAGAACTGACTAGATTCCTCCATAACTATAATGGGGGTGTTCGTCCCCCTCATTTGTACGCAGGAGGCCAACTTCATTCTCGTATCTGCACAGTTAACGTTTCAGTTATTTCAAAAGGGTGTTTATTCATAACAAGGGGTTCTTATACAGACAAAAACGCATTCGGAAATTTGGTTAATTTGTACACTTTTATTGTCAACCCCTTTCTCGAAATGTTCAGCTCCCAGTCGCCAAGGAGACATTGGTATAGATAATGGTTGACCTCACGAGCCAAAAGGTCAAAGAGAAATATATATGTTTGCAAAGAGAATCTCGTGCCCATCCCGCTTGGCTATCTCCCAATATAAACCTAATTGTTCTCGTAACTACAGAAGTGGTCGTCAAACAGAAGAAATTGTCGACCTGTGCAATATGTCTGGCTAGAGAAGGTGATAAAAACGTAAAAAGGCAACAAACTTTGTTGTAACTTGTTTTTTCTTCTTTTTATCGTCAAATAAGTAGGACCCGTCGTTTATAAATATTTTCGGCTTACAAGGCGACTGCACTAACAACCATCGCCCATGTATTGTTACCGTTATGAATACAGACCGCTATACAGCCATTGTTAGGTACGCTATATATCAAATCTATTGTCAATATATAAAAGAAAGGTGAATACGAAGTCACACTGAATAACGCAGCAACGACAGAAACCCGTTGTCCGTATACATCATTAGGTAGTTACGAGTGAAGTATACAATGGCAGTACACTTTAGATTTACTTTAGACGACAGCTTTCATTTTGGCATTTTACGTCTGTGGACAGAAACGTGTAACGGTCAACGACTAGACATTGACAGCAAGTAGACCACCCTACATACGTACGTGTATGTTGGTGACAGTCAAATCGTTTATGTCTTTTGTCAGCGATATTTATCACCGGTTACCATGTCATCTCTGCACCGTTTAAAATTCCACTCGAGTGTATCGTGCAAAGCCACACCTATACGTTGTGTGTTACATACCCGTGTGATGCTAGACTTTTGCAAAGGATCGTGCTATAAAAACTCCTAAGTTTGCACGTGTACATATATACACAACGATATTTCATCATTTTCCCCACCGAAAAACCCCGGCAATACTATGGCTCAGATGAAGGGTTATCGCATACCCATATATATATCCATCAATTTGAACTTTGTTCGTCTTGTCAAAGTGAAATTGCATTTGAAATAAAGTAACGACGACCACCTGTTGATCTGCTGGTTGACTGACGTTTGCCCCAAAGGTGTCCTGTTAAAGCCATTAGTATACGATATAGCGTGATTTCAGTGATGCATTTAAAGTGTTATATATTGCATACGATCGTCAACTTGCTATCCTCTTTGTATGGTTCCGTTGTTTGGAACCTTTGGCAACAAGCTGTTAACCGGCTTGAGAGGGTACAACAACAATTTGTAAAGTATTTATGTCGTGAAGATTGCGAAATTGCTCCTGGTCTTACTGGAAGTTTACATGCAATTTTTGGCTGTGCAAATGTGTAAAGGGCGGTCATCTGTAACTGACTTGGGGGGGGGGGGGTATGTTTCATGTGATTTTTGCATCCCATGCATCGCTGCCACATCCCACTGTTGCAATGTACCGCCACTGTCACCGCTCAGTGTGTCGCAATATCAGACCATATTATGTCAAATCGCTTCTGACAACCATGCAGTGAATCAGTTAGGTACGGGGTGAAGAGAGGAGAGGGTCGCACATTAGTTAAGGGGAACGGTGTTGTAGGCTATATATGGCACAGTGTTGGAGTGGGTGTGTTAGCCTGGGTCCCAACATCGGTAGTGCAACCATCTAGTCTTTGGAAGTTCTGGCCTTTAGCTCTACCAATTAGATCCAAATACAGGTATTATTATTAATACAATGCCTTCACACAAATTCACTGTAGGGGTAGTAGTGGGAAATATGTGTTTAAAATTATAAATGTAGCGGCAGCGATGGGATCGAGTCCTTAACATTGATTCTAGAAATTGAGTCCCTTTCCAAATCTGACAGCATTTAAACCTGATGTTAAACAAAAACTGAACAGGGGAGGGTCATGTTTTAGAGAGAGGGCGGTGAGGAAGGTTTTTTTTTCTCACTTTTTACCAAATGGAATCGGGAGAGGGCCACATACGGGGCTTGATTTACGCCGGCCCTCCCTCTTGTAACTACTGACGGCTCCCATTCATTGATTCAGATGGACAATAGTGCATCTGGTTAAAGTCAAATGAGAAATACAATGTACTTAAGATTTATGACAAATGTTATTATTTTCTATTTTATCGACATTTAAACGAAATAATCATTTGTTTGAATGATTTCAGTCTGTATGTGAAAGTAAACGCTAGTAAAGTGATCCCACTTATTTTACAAGGTAAACAACCCTTTTGACATTTCAATATTATTTTGTGAACTTTCATACCAGAGATATTAAGTGAAACTCTCTCACTGGCCAAAACATCCCCGTCAGTAAAGTTTCCGTACCCACGTGTTTCAAATCTCCTGGCAATTATTCAACTTTTGAGGTGACCTGTCACTATTTGTATAATCATCTTGAGTACGTGGTTTGTGAGATGGTGGCTTGTTTTGGTGAGATCACAATGCCTTCTATCGGGTACTTAGTGTCAGAAAAAATCTTACGTGAGAAATCTTAACCCAGTTTACGCTGTCATAAATCATGGGGTTTTGAGGTAAGAAAAAATATATTTAATATTTGGGGAGTATGACAGAGAGCAAGTCAGCATGACTATGATGAGGCTAGTCAGTGTGGCAACGATTGGCAGGCTAGTATTGTTTGGGTGGGGGCTAGTTGGCATGATGCAAGTATAGTGGGGTTCATCTGTACGGCACTGATGTGGCAAGTCAGCATGGCAGTGATGTGGCTAGTCAGTATGGCAGTGATGGGGCTAGTCAGCATGGCAGTGATGGGGCTAGTCAGTATGGCAGTGATTTGGACTAGTCAGTATGGCAGAGATTTGGACTAGTCAGTATGGCAGTGATGGGGCTAGTCTGCATGTCAGCTGTTGGGCTAGTCAGTATGGCAGAGATTAAATTAGCATGGCATTGATAGGTTGTCAGCATGGCATTGATGGGGTTAGTCAGTATGGCTTTAATAGGGCCAGTCAGCATGACAGATGGAGTTAGTATGACATTGCTAGAGGTTAGTCAGTACATAGACAATGGAGGGAGAATGACAGTGGTGGGGCTAGTCAGTGTGGTAGTGGTGGAGTTATGTCAGTATGCCCTGGTCAGTATGACAGTGTGGTAGTGGTGGAGTTAGTCAGTATGGCAGTGGTGGAGTTAGTCAGTGTTACAGTTTTTGAGTTAGTCAGTAATACATTGATGGGGCTTGTCAGTATGACAGCAATTACCAGGATTAGGCAACATATCACTGGTTTTATTACTAGTTTGAGTTCCAGTCAATATGGTTGGGTGGGTTGATAGAAAAGTGACAAGACAGATACAGCTGGATATAGTAAATCTACACATTTAAAACTGACTGGACCTGTGAAAACATTGAAAGGTTTGTTACTCTTAGCACATAAATATGGAATATAGAAATGATGTCTTGATTTGATATTTTTCAATGCTAGACAGAAGACCGCATCACAACACCCCTTCACTTTGCAGCAGCTCTGTAAATTGGGGGTATTCTCATTTGCACAACGTCACTCCTTTTCAACGTTCACTGCATGTATGCTCCAGGCACCTGAATATGAAGAAAAGACTACCTTTCATAGAACATACACATCGAGTTGTTTGATGGTTGGGTCACTTCAGGTACCTACAGAAGCATGTAAAATAAGTCGACTACTAGGTTGGCTAGGCGCAACAACTAACGAAGTCACTTATTCCAACATTTTCTTCAGTTCATGCACATGAACACACATGAACACACCTAAAATGAAGACGGCTGTTCACACACTCGCACACCGACATAAAAGAGTCGTGGAAACAAGATTATTTTTTGTGTCTGCAGGGGGTAACTACGTACTCATCATCTTTATTACTGTTTTTTTTATACATGTAATCAACATTGGGTTACATTTTGATACATGTAGGACAAGGTATGGGTACTTTCTTCACACCCTCTTTTTCCATAAAACTACAAAATATATTATACACAACTTACCAGACTATATATACACATATAGGATCACATTATCTTTTTTTTTTATAATTTAATAGAATTGATTATTGAAAGACAGAAGAACTTCATCATCTACATTTCTGTTTGTGTTTTCTTAATATCTGGCATGGTTTTTTTTAAATTAATGATTGTCCAAGCTGTTGATGTGTGGCTGATGAACTATTAGAGTGGTCACACAAATCTGAACCTTTATATAGGTGACGGTTGATGACAATGCTTGCATATTGGTTTTCCATAAAATGCATTTTTTACCACCGAGTTTGGTAAAATTCATTAGAATATGGCAAACTTTGTTGGTGAATAGTAATAGGTAAGTAGCTCAGCAGTCGTGAATGAGCAGCAGATTTGTAACTCTGTCAGACCAGATCACTTTTTTGAAGACTAGGAATCTTGTAGTGTGTGTAGCTGATGACAAATATGCAAATAAGGCAGTCACAGTTTTGCATTGAGTGAATAGTACACCGGAAGGGTCAAATTAGCATGATGACATCTGAATGCCCTTTACAGACAAACCTACACAGTGCAGTCAATTTTTACCTAAAGCAAGATTGCATTTACTAGCCACACACCATATACTGACAATATTGGAGAGTCAAGCTGTCTGAAAAGTAACACAAGGACTGTGAAAATATTTACAACCAATCTCATGAACAAGTTTGAAAATTCATGTATCAATTGAAACTAACATCAGCTGTGAACCATAATTACTTAGAATCTCACCTTGATTGCTTTTTTTTTTCACAGAAATAAATAAATACAACAACTTTTATCCCTTATTTTCACAGTCCTAAAGTGAAATTGACAGACAGATTTTCAGAAGTATGTATTATTTGTTACATGCCTATTATTCCATTACTTGGCACTGTTACGTTGCATTTAAACCTAAACGAGCAAATAAAACTTAAAATGGAATAATTTGTCACCTGATATACACAAATCAGTCTCAAATTTCACAATTTAGAAATAAATTTTGCAGCAAATTATTTTCTTTGCGAAGCAATTATCATGATTAAAATCAGCAAGAAAGCATAAAATTTGTAAATCAAATAGAGAGTTGCACATGCAGAGATTATGCTAACACAACTCAGAATTAACTTTTTAAGAAATCACATAAGATACCCAAAATTAAAATACAAGGCACACACCGATTGGCTGATAGCAAAGTATCATGGCTTCATCAGCCAATCAGGAATCAAATTGCATCTGTACTAGGTGAATATAACTGTTATTGGTCCACTGGTCTCAATCAACCATTGCAAATAATGCTGAGGGAAGTGCCAGGTAAATTTCACATTTGTTCAATTGCTATGGCAACAATAATTCACACATTATTACATTTGAAATCTATTCTTGATGTAGACATTATATACAAATGAACACAATAAATATTTGGTTTTGTTGGTCCCAAAATCCTCTAATACAAAGATGCATACCCATAATTCCAGTTGAACATTAATATTAGCATATCACATGACATAAAGATAACCAATGAGAGTCATGCAAAGTGTACCTTAATCATGAATATATTATTACAATTGTGTTGTTTCCCACAGCTGCAACCTTCCATCAATAAAGACCCCCAAACATTTATATTGCCTAAAACTCACTCTTTCTGAGTATTGAATACCAATAGTCAAGTAATTTGTGTTAATTTCCATGATGCAGATTTGCCGCCTTATGTTCAAAGCCTTTACATGCAAATATTTTTTGTATTAATTTCCATACTAGAGTTGTCAGCAGGTGTTCAAAGCCTACGCATGCAAATAATTGGGTGCTAATTCCATAATATAGAGTTGTCTCAAATAAAGCCTTAAGAGGCAAATATTTTGTGCCAATTTCCATAATACCAAATTCTCACCTTGTCTTAAATAAAGTCCTAACATGCAAATTTTTGTGCTTATTTCCACAATACCAAATTCTTACTTGTGTTAATTCCTTAATATGCTAAATTTTCACCTAATATGCATACAGTCTGAGAGCTAATTTCCATAATACAGTGTTCTGACCTTGTGTTAATGCCTACATGGGAATATCGTACACTGGCATGCAATCAAAACTAAATATTTCATCTCTGATATGATATTATAATTAATGCACTTTGTTGGTAAGTAATCGCCCATTTCAGTTTAGTTGTACTGTGTTTTTTTTTTAACTTTGAAGTCCCTTCAACTCTCTAAACACAAGTAAATGCATTTGGTATTTCTCAATATAAATACACACCCCAATAAAGTTTGATTTTTGACTATCAAGTCTTGCATTGGAAACAGCTGTTTGTTGGTATACAACCAAATTGAATTCAAATCAAACATGTCTTCTGTTAAAATATATAAATATTTTAAAATGACAATTTCCTAAATGTTGTTTTAGTCATCAATTTGTCTTTCTCAAAATAGTTTTCTAATAATAAATATGACATATGGGTAGAAGGTTTCTCATTTTATTAATGGTTAAGTTTTCAATCACGGATTCATTTTGTGAGAAAAGCTGCTTTTTGCGAATTTATAGTGCGTGATTATTATGGTTGTGCTTGCATGTTATTTTTTGAGCAATACTTATTTTGTTGGCCGTTATGTAGCAATTTGGATGTTTTGCAAAAAATGTGGCAAGAACCAACTCTAACAATGAGAGTTGTACCATAAACGTCTATAGTTGTAGAATGCGCACAGTTTATTTTATTAGACTAGCAATTAATTCCAGGATGCAGTTTTCATATTTTATGACATTCCATCATAGAAATTACATGCATAATCAAGCAAATTTGACAATTGCAATTTTTTTTTTAAATCATAAGAAACAGCCCTGGGTTACATCTCAATACATGGGCATATTAAACTCTGCAAACAAAACATATTTTAGAATTTCTCTATTAATGGCACCAACATGCTTTGTGGAATTGCAAATTATTTTTTTTTAAAAATATGACCTGGACTTGCAAGATAGGTTGTGATGCAGCCCCCACCAGTCTTCTGGTTTCTGATAGGAGAGGGGGCACTACACACACCATATCTTACAACCCTGGAGCAAACATTTTTGGGAGAATTTGGCAAAAAATGATTTCTTTTTCATTGTTGTTAAAGAGTTGCGATTTACAACAGATAAATTAAGTACATAGTTTCTATTGCACCTTTGGAATTCAAACATCTAGAAATTAAAGAAGTGTTGTTTGACACTCACACACATACTACAGTGAACAGTTGTATTGTTTAGTATTACACACACTTTAAACAATTACAACACTGTCTTTTTTTCCATAAAAATCTACTGCATACTATTGCCGTTATTTCCTGACGCAGTGTTGGGATAAAATCATTTTTTGTTTCTTAGTCCACCAAACAAATAAAATTGAATGCTTGTACGTTACCTTCTGGTCTAAAGAGATTCTGGAAAGTAAACTTAAAGATTTTTTTTTTTTGGATTTTCAGAAAAATAAATAAATTCTACAATGAGAATGGCTCAGGCCAATATTATGGCACCAATGAAAAGGAAGCAGATAGTTAAAACATGACAGGAGGAAAAAACAGACTACACAAACGGGTTAACTAGTAGATTTCCCTTATATAGATTTTGTCTATGTGAAATGTACATGTACTCCAGAAAAATCTTACTGTAAGTTTTTCACAAGTTTTATTACGTTGTCTTGCATTTTACAAGAAATCTCTTCTTTCTTGTAATGAATAAACTAAATTTCAGTGTATTTCAAAATCATTCCATTTCCTTTTTCAGTTGGGTGACCAAAAATAGTACAAGTTGTTTACTGCCCCCATGTGGTCCCATTGGAAATTCTTTTGTTTTTACTACATGTGTGTGGAACAAGTCCCAATCTGTAAACACCTCATTTCATGGGATAGATATATTGAATACCAGGTTGACTGCAGGAGTTGTGGACTATATCGTAAATGACACAAATTCTGACGGAAAGGGAATTTGTGACGATGGAGAGTTGTTTGTTGTTGTTTTCCTTCATTGTGGTAGTGCTTTCAAGATTGCATTCACTTCTTCAGCGACAGATTTGAGGGCAAAGTCAAATTGCTCCTGTAGAGAAAAAAGGAAAATGTTATATATAGCACTGCAACGTGTAAGTACATCCTCCTCCTCATTGTCATCGTCATCATCATCATCATCATCATCATCATCATCATCATCATCATCATCATCATCATCATCATCACAATTGCTAGTTGAAATGAAATAATTTATTTTCCACTACGAGTCAAAAAAGCCAACTAAACCAGAAAGGAGCCAAACATTCATCAGCTTGGTACTGAGATCAAATCAATTACATGCAGTTCAATTCTAATGATATCAAGATCAACAACATATTAGCTTTTGACCTGTTCTGGTTGATGGTCTTATCATCTGGACAGTAAATGCCATAGTCACAGCTAAATAAAAAAAAACAAAGTTACAGACTGTGCACCTATAGTATATCTAGTCAACATATCAACATACCCTTGTCTTCACCATCTGCATACGTTGGTCTCTGATATGCTCCAGTGTTGCTGCAATGTCAATCTCTTTGGCACCCTTTGTCATACGATTTAATACCATGTCAGTCAAGCAGTAAGTACCAGTACGGCCACATCCATCACTACGGAAATACAACAATATTCAAAATCAGCCATTTTTCTAATTGAGATGGCAGTCCATACAGCTCTGTTATGACATTAGGGTCACCCTATTTTTAAAAATGTTTCTCATTACTTTTTCATAGCCACTAGAGGTCGGTTCGGTCTGCCTACTTGAATAACTTCCATCATGAAAGAAATGCTTGCTTCATGAACAAGTGTTGTTGCTGACATCATGACTGTAGATGATGTTGACAGTCCAGACAGTTGCTTATTTTTACCAGAGAGGGTGCTGTTCAACAAAATATTAAGGGTGGGCGAAAATATTTTTCTTCTTCTTATTTTGATGTCGAAGCTGAAAATTTAGGTCAGTTGGGTAATGAGAAACAGAAAATAAAATGGAGTCACCCTTACCTTGGCTTGATATATATAACAGATCTGTATCACATTACATACACATTCATGCAGAAATGTTTCACTCTTACATTGATGCCACGGAGGACATCTCTCAGATTAAAGATTTCTGATAATTGTGACATCCTCTACAGAATCCTATTATTAGATGACAGGACATACAATCCATCTTTAGAAAACCCTTCCGAGTTTAATCTCATCACACACACAGATATATACTGATACACTGTACAACAAAAGCCATTCAACATTTTGGTGGCTGGTTTTTTTTCACTTTCATCTTCTTTTAACGGAGATCTCGAGAGTTTATTGCTTTATTTGAGGCAATGAATCTAGGTTTATCTTGTCCTTGTGATGTTGACCTTAGCTTCTTTTATGGCTATACAATTCAATTTGCTGTAATATTCCGTTCCCACTGAGTTTTGATATAATTACTGTCTCTGACATGGTCTATTGGTGGCAGTGTGATACTAGTAGTACGTAAATAATACAGTATTCATAACTGGTATCTCTCAATTATTTCAAAAATAACTTAACACCTGCAAATATTACTTTTTGCTATATCATATAACAAACACATTACATGTATTCTGCATTTCTTTTTGTTATTCATTCTTATATTAGTAGGTATTCTAATAGTGTTCATATGTTTGGTAGATTTGATGGTTTCAAGTGGTGTGATATAAATTTACTAGAAGTGTTTCCATGCCTTCTGTGGATTTGGTGGTTTCAAATTACGTGACATAAATTTTGTAAAATAATTTTGAATCAAATACAATATTTCTGTACTATTACTATATGTAAGGGCATGTTATATATAAACATTACACCGATACTAAAGGAGCTACACTAGTTGCTAGGTACAATACAGAATTGATTACAATGTTCTCCTGACCACCAATAAAATATTGCATGGTCTTTCATCACCATACTTATCAGACACTATTCGTGAGAAGCCTAATCTCTACACACTTTGGTCATCGGACAAATATTTACTGTTTGAACCCAATTATAGGCTTAATTCCTTTGGTGGCCATGCTTTCTCACATGCCTCACTATGTCTTTGGAACAAATTGCCACGGGAGCTTTGACAGACACCCACAGTCAATGCCTTATTTGCGAAAGTTTTCAATATTTAACTGTACAGCACCTTTGAACTTTATTTTGTATTGGATACATGAACTCTATAAATTTTCTGATCGATTTATTGATTAATTGACTGACTGATTGATTGATTGATTGATTGATTGATATATCATGCCTCATCATCTCTAGTTCAACATTTTTGTTTGTATCATCAGGTATCAGTAAAATCAGACCACATCAGGTATCAGTAAAATCAGACCACCTTGCAAACTCCCTATAAATAGCTTCATGATTTGTGACTGTCGTTGTACAGGTTTTTACGCTGGTATATCTCCTGTAACTTTTATTACATTTGATATCACTCTGGGGAGCCATTATTGTAGCATGTCCAGGAAGCTCTAATATGAGTTCATCTTTCACCTTCACTTACATGTCACTGGCTACGACCATCAAATTATGCTACACTTTTTACAGCAAACTGTCTCCAAAAAAAAAAAATATAAGCAGATGAGAGTTGTCTCTTTAATAGCACAGAAACGATTTGTGTCAGAAACCAGACACAGTTATGTTTTGATCGATGAGTAATATTTCCAAAATTGTGGAATTTTGACAGTGTGTTTGAGTTGCCTTGACAGTAAGCTTTAATGGTCTATTGCCCCTTTCTGACCTCAAATCTGGAGCCTTAATTCACATCAGTGACTATAAAACCATTGCAATCAGGCCATCCACGAATTACTAGACATTTGGTCTGCTTTATGTGTCTCATTTGTTCACCCTGAACTCACAGTTCTACTAAATCATGTCATAGTGCAAACACACGGTAAAGACGATAAAACTCTGAAGTCTTGTCTGAGCTGTGTGTGTCAGTGTTTCTGTACAGTTTGGTAATACGCACTGTTTTAGAAGGACTGTATTCTCATGGAGCTGGTCTGTCATTAAAGTAAAAGTATGTTACATAAATTTGGATATCGTAGCAGAGACCAGAAAGTTTCTTACCAAAGTACACTATAATTAAAGTATACTTAATTGCACCAAATAAGTATGATAAAAGTATACTTGAAATATATAGAGCATAACTGGCAGACTTTCTGGTCTTCACAAATGTCTGTGCTGAGTGTGATAAAACTGTACATGTATCGTAAAAAACATTCTGATGCGAGCCAAACATTCAGAAAGTTTGTTCAAGACACCCCCCCCTCACCACGTATATAACAGAGGGTAGGCATTGTAGTTGTTATGGCAAATTTTTCAGGTATTTTACATCAGCAGTTCTCCATTGAAATGATCCTACCCAGTGGTATGGCAACACGACAAACTTCTGTAACAACATTATTCATAACTTTATATAAACCTGCTTTAGTATATTTAGCAATAGTAATAATAATTTACTGTTTATAGACCATTGCACACACATGTCTCAACGGCCTGTACATAACAAATTGCAAAGTTTAAAAACATGATTCAGAGGAAAAATACATAAAAAACTGCCAAGCACAACACATCATAAAATCACAACAGTTTGATTAAATACAACAAAAGAAACAACACAGGACACATCAGAAACCCATACAAAATCAAGACACAACCACTTCAACAATAACATTGACGAAATATGAACGTTTTAAGATTTGCCTTGAATAATTCAATTTCTCTATCAACCAAAAATCCCGTGGAAAATGATTCCACATTCCATTTCTCTGATAACAGATTATAGTAACATCCCTTTTCTTTTTATCATCTCAGTATCTTACAAGGAATTGTTTAAACTTTTATGTTTCTCCTTTGAAATTACTTACAATTAGATGTTATTCCCCAATATGTTTCTTCGTTCAAGGAAAATATGAGTGACCTAAGGGGCCTTTGTCACTATGAGTCACTAGACTAGTAGTGACATCCCTTAGGTCACAAGTATTTCCGGCTGAATGAAGACAAATATTGGAGAATAACATATTTATATCAGCGCCAGTAATGTCAAAGAAAAATTTGGGAAAGTAATGGCAATTTTGAATGTTTTGGCTCATATTTTGAACACAGCAGAACCAGCAATATAGATATTTGTCGTGACATGTGTACATGTATATACCAGAGTATATATTTCATATTTTTTTGTTCAACTTGGTTTGTGCATGGTAAAAATGACTTTATCCAACATACATCTTTTAGATACCACTACTGAAAATAACTACAAATTTGAAAAAAACAAAAAACAAAATTTTCACGACATCAATTTCCCTACGAGTCTTTACCAGTAATTCTGAGTACTGTAGACATTTTCACAAATTTAGTTCTTTGTCTTCATCAATAAAATAGCCTTGTATAAGATTGATATTGGCATTGCATAATATTGCATAATATCAATAACACTAATAATAACCATAAAATATTACTACCATTTCTATGCATTCGTCCCCACAGTCTCCTTCACTCTCACTGTAAGTCTTCCTTCAGCTCTGCCCTTAAAACCTTGCCTATTTCAATCTTAACTCTCACTCACTCACTTACTTACTTCTCTCTACATCCTTCCATGATTTCAAATTGTTTCTCTGTATCCTCTCATTTTGTTACTAGTTCTGTGTGTGTGCCTCGAGGTCTTCGGAGAACAGCCGCATTATAAATTCATTTTATTATTATTATAATTATTATTATTGTTATTATAATAATTGGTGTAATTATCTCATCGTACATTATATCTTCAATTCATCTGGCACTATATAACGACAATTAATTTTGCCATTTTTAAAATTAGTTAGTCCCTTGATCACAACTCTACTGAACTGTTTCTTTCTTAAACTAAAACCGACATTTTATTGTATAATTTTGACAATCAAAACTGTTCTAAACCAATCAGATTTATACTTGGAGTCTCAGAGTAATGTCATGTGACCGCTTTTAACCAATCAGATTTATATTGGGGAAAGTAGTCATGTCACTGCTCTTAACAACCAGATTTATACGGGGAAAGTTACTTGTCATGTGACAGCTCTTAACCAATCAACCAATCAGATTTATACATGGAAAGTAGTCATTGACTGTTCTTAACCAATGACCCATTTACTTGGACATGTATATGTGCCTACTTTAAACCAATCAGCTCCCTCAAAAAGTAGTTATAGTATTAGTCTAAACTAACGAGTGCCCTCTACAGGTGGTAAATGCTGTAAACCAATCAGCACACTGGATTATACCCGGTAGTTTTTCGGCAAACATTTTGATCACTGCCCACTTATAACTCCTATGTTATTAGCATACTAAAGCACATTGTTCTCTAATTTCTATAACAACATGATTGGAAAGTAAATAATATGATTGAATATTGACTAGATAGGAAATCACAACGTGAAGAATGGCACCGTACAACTGATTACATGAAAGTCAAATTTTGAGACTCTTTGCAGTGATCCACGTGAACAGAGAGACAGTGACCCCTTTTATGTCTCAGTGAAAAGGTTTCCCTTCTGAAGTTCTTATAATTCATATCCAGACAAAGATTAACTTTAGATTTGATGTCTTGTTTCTATGTGATGTGTATTTTTTGAATATACACTGTGTCTTTGACTCAGCCTACTTAATACAAGAATCCGATATAATAAAATTTTACGACAAGAACAGAATACGATACATTAAACCTCCTCTGTTAATTATTGTGTCTGATAGCTATACGCCGATCTTGATGTACACATGTGGTGTCTCCAACTGAGCCAAACATCTCTCTCTCTCTCTTTCATTTAATGTTCCTGATAATTTGCTGATGTTCTATGCCAATTCGATTTGGCCATCGGGTCTCCTTGCATAGCGCGGTACTTCAATCTCTGTTTGCTTTGTTGATGTCTACCTACATCCTGCTTTAGTGTCATGCTGTATCAATCAATGGACAGATAAAGAACCTCCTTCAGTATGATCTGCATGTCTCCATCATTATGCAGCACTTTTAACAACAGAGAGTGAGTGCTAGCTAGCTAGCTGTGGTTTTTTTTCCCTACGGCAGTTTCAACTACTCCTTTTTACCAAAAGTATTCTGTTTCAATCCTTCTTTTGCATCACTATCACTTCCCCTCTCAAGGCATGGCTGCTACAATGCCCACATTCAAATTAATCTTGTGTTTTATTTTGAGATCTCAGTGCTGGCAATATCAAACTGGTTTCACATAAAACATACAACTCATGTATATCACAACATGTTTCAATTGGTTTGATTTCCAAAGTGGTACATCTTTTCTAAGGCTCAACGTCAACTCATATGTGTGGTACTAGTTAGATTTGGCCAAGTGAACCGTTTCAGCTACAATTTCCCTTTGTTTTAATTTCCATTTGTCTATCAGACTACCACCTAATAAATGTGGTTGTCTATATATCATATTAGTAGTCTATGTGCAAACAGCTCATTGTCAGCCTTCCACAGTGCATTCATGTATCAAATTGAAAGATTGATGTACTAGCTGGCAAATAAGGGTAGGTTTACTTTCGCTTAAAGGCGGCCTTGTGATTGCATTTTACAGAAACTGTGCCTTTAGGGGTGAACTATTTGATTTTGGGGATGGGAGATGGGGTAAAGGGGGTAAAGGATTTGGAGGATTTGGAGCCAACAGCAATTGTTTGTTTAACTAGCATGACAGCAAATTTTTTTCGAGAGCAACTAAACAGCAATATTTTTTTTTTTTTGCCTATCAGTAGAAGGGGTACATCAATTTATTATGCTACTGTTGCTGCATCATGTAGTTTTATGTTGTGTAGGATATAATACTGACAACACTAGTTCAGTGTCTGTTAATCAAAATATTTTATTTCTTTGATGATGGTTGTATACTAATATACATGTATTACATACACACAACACACTCATCTACACACACACACACACACACACCTACACACATATACACACACATACATACACACACATACATACATACATACATACATACATACATACACACACAACACACATGTACATACATACATACATACATACATACATACACACACACATACATACATACACACACATACATACATACATACATATTACACACATACATACATACATACATACATACACACACATACATACATACATACATACACACACACACACACACATACATACATACATACATATTACATACATACATACATACATACATACATACATATTACATACATACGAATAAAGAAAAAACAAGTAAAATTGGAAAGTAGGCAGCAAGAGTTGAATAGAAGTTTGAGTGAGCCAAGTGGGGTGGGTACAGGATGGTTTTCCCCCTTTGATTTGATGGTAGTGTTTTGGTTTGTTCAGCATTTGCCAGCAGTTAGTACAAACCTTTGACAAGGTAACAGTTTAGGTGCTGTCACCATAGACATCAGCAGCAGAAACAGTTGTACCTGAGATTTGACATTTTGTAGCTAGTTTCTTCACTTGCAGCACAACAATTTATTTTTTTAAGCTCATAGTCATACTATGGAAACAAATTTTTTTTTCTGTCTCGAGTTGGTCAGCAAATATTTTCCCCTGCTTTAAATTGGCTGGCAACAATTTGTTTCTCTCTCAACCCCCCCCCCCCCCCGACAATGAAATGGTTTACCCTTTTACTCATCAGTCTATTCAGAAATACATAAAAAAAATATATCACATAACATCTTTTTATGACATCAAACATTATTCCTGTGAGCTATACTTTAGCTAATGAAAGAAACTAATAATATTTGGAATTTTAGTGATGCTACATGAAAA
The DNA here is from genome assembly GCF_964340395.1 of Glandiceps talaboti. Lineage (NCBI taxonomy): Eukaryota > Metazoa > Hemichordata > Enteropneusta > Spengelidae > Glandiceps > Glandiceps talaboti. The sequence goes on from NC_135552.1 coordinate 8,737,696, forward strand.
ATTGCCAAAATAAACACACAAAATATGAATATTTAAAAACATTTCACAATCACTCAAATTCAGAATATGAAATTTTAGTTGAAAATATTACTTAAGTTATACTGGGACTAATAAAAACAATGCTGTGGAGGACTTATATGAAAACAGGCTTCAATTTAGCTTCAGGAATTAGAACCATCATAAAAGTCGGGTATGTCTATCTCAGAATTTTATCCCTTTACCCTCACAATGCAGGTATTGTTTTTTTTAATCTCATTTGGTGGGAAAGGGAATACAAGATTTTTATCCGTATTTATAGGGCATTGTTTTGGAAAAGATTGGCAAAATATAATCACAGTGGAATAGTTATCATTGTATCTTGGTGATAAATCACAGCTTTGGGGGTGACTCTGGGCATCGCGAGTTCTCATCCATTCATTTCCTAAATGTACCTTTGAAATTATCTCCAGTTAAAGCCATATCAATCTCAATCAAAAAACTGCACTGATCTCGTCATCATCACAAAAAGTAAGCAAAAAGTCACATCACTGAGAGGTTTTATCAGATCCTTTGAACGGCTCACAGATGTTTTATTAGCCATGCTGCGAAAAAGATTAATGTCGAAAAAAGCGAGGATCTCAAATTGATTTATTTCGGTACTAAACAATCTTACTGGGCAAGATTGACCCGAGGAACTTTGAGATGAAATACATTGGATGACTCAAGACGAAATAGAAATATCTTCATGAATCTCTACACTTTTTATCTTTCATCAATGGAAGTGCACATAATACGACTTTTCCTCTCCGATACAGATCACACTATTGTGTGTATTTCATATGCAGATCAAGGCAGTACTCTGCATTTCCCTGGGCACCCAAGGGTGGTTTGTTCTTTCGATAAAGGAAACCAACCAGAAAATAAGATGTTAACAGGGCCAAAATATGGCTTCTATACATAATGATCTGATTGTGAACAGATAGGATCACATCACGTAGCAAGTGAATGAAGAATCATGGTAGACGGTAATCCCAATTCAATTTGCTATCCATCAAGCAATCCGTATCTCCTGGGGATCCGGAGAAGGGCTATTGGAAATGAAACAGCTACAGGAAATTCACAAATGTGTGGAAGACCAACAAATAATCTCTCCAATTGTCACCCTCTTGGCCCCTCCACCTCTATTAAAATGGATTGTTAAATCCAACACCTCCATTTGTATCTATGAGGGTCATACTACTTTCCAAATTAATAGAGGTTTGCATGGGTCATGATTCTCCTAATTCGCCTGTCAATCATCTAGCAAGGACAAGATAAGCTTGTTGGTTTTTCTCAATTTACATCTTGTTTGATAATGACACATCTCTTTCAGTTGAGGAAATTATACTTTGTTGTCTTACAGTATTTCTTGTGTTTTTGAGACTATTTGGATCGTACAACAGAGATTCTATCATGCTACTCTCGTACTAATTTTAATTCCTTTATTTAATTCAGTCTTGAATATTAAACTATACTAGCTGGGCCTTGGTTTGTGATGGAATCTGACAGACGCACCTTCCAAGTTTGATACAAACACACATTTTTACCCAAATCAAACTCACTCAGAAAATGCAAAGCTTTGCAACAAATGACTTACCTGCAATGGACAACAATTGGACAAGCTCTCCCACGGAACGACTTGTTCACTTTTCTGGAAAGCAAAACACAGGAACAAATGAGTAATATATGTTTGTCGCCCAAATTAATTAATACATGTAAATTTCACTAACAGATGTGACTTGTAAGTGTATGCAAATTTCTTACAGGTGTGTCTTTTAAGTGTCTGTAAATGTCATACCAGGTGTGCTTTGTAAGTACTTATATGTAAATTTCACTTGTTTGTGCATAATGAATATGATATGCATAATTATGTCTTCTCATCCAATCTCCAAATGACAGCAACAGGGTGTGTCCTTCTGGCTTACATGAGTAACCACTGGCACTATTTTTGGTTTCGTTTCATAATTTTTACAAACAACAGTATTAGCAATGAGTAGAAACACAACTTGAATCTCTGAATACATTTACACTAAAATTTATACTCTAACATTGGACTTCGCAAAATTACAATTCATCCTGTGAATGAATGAATGAATGAATGAATGAATGAACAAGAAAGATATGACAGTTGGCAGTATGTAAACTCACACATGACAAGAAACAGATTGAGTTATTTGACAGAATCTCAGTGACAATGTTATCATATTTGTTGTTATTTCGAGACAAAACAAGCAAACATAACCATTTGTCACTTTGTTTGTACATGTGTGTGTGTGTGCGCGTGCGTGTGTGCGTGCATGTGTGCATGATGTTTTCTGTATTCCAAAATGCAGCAAGTATCTTTAATTGGTGCAATACATGTTTCAAGACAGCAGGAATCTCATTTATGATGCTTTGTCCCCACAGTATCCTTCTTTTATCTGATGGAACTAAAACCCAAAGATGTGACAACACTGACCTCGTGGGATGAACATCTCTGTCATCACAGGAAGATATAGTGCAAAATGGAGATGAATGCTTGATAATTATGAGGGGCTGAACTCTGGGGATGGACTTTTTGTCGAGGAATGAATGCTGGACTGTTATCAGAAATGAATATAGAGTGATCGCATAGCTTATGAAGCATTAGATTTCTTCCCATTGTATGAGGGCTAAAGATTGCCATTGACATTTCATCATGGGGTCATCTTGTGAGTCTTTACTACCATTTACAAGGAAAGCTGAGAATGCATCAGACAGTTCGCATCATCTGTACTCAAGAGATACAAATCACAGACATGCTCTGTTCTGGTGATTTAGGAGAAATCACAAATACTCTAGGCCGAGGGATCTGAGAGAGAATGCATGTCATTATCAAGGGTGATCTGTATTCGATAGTTTGTCGGCCTCCTGTGATAGGGCTGATGAAATACCCATTACCTGGATACCCCTCTCAGGTTAATAGCATGGAAATGAGATCAAAGCAAGACTAGCTCATATCTATCTCATATTGAGGTCTCTTACCTTGAGACTATACCGTACTAGCACACACAATTTGCATGATTGGAAATATTCCTGTTTGAAAAGTATCAGATATTGTCATCTGTAGAAATCTCTGTGGTAAAAATAATGCAACAGGTTTTTTCTGAAGGGTTGAGATTTCATAAATTATTCCAGCTAGCCAGGTAACCGAGATTCAACCATTGGAGATTACTCATACATGAAACGATTGAAGCTTGCATAATCTTTTATCTTTGTGAAATGGAAATCGTCAGAATAGAATTAAAATTATAGTAAATCTAGTCAATAACTACGCGTCTATTGTGTGTTTCATGCATGGCTGATTAAAACCAGGCACTTGAAGCATACACGATCTTTGCAGTATGGTTCTAGTGTTTGTGACAATATTGATAAAAAACAACAATACTGGCTACCTTTTACTTTGCATGCAAAGATCACATTAGACCATGTGTATCCATGTTTGATAAATTTACACACTAAGCCAAGCGTAAATGTAGTATGGTTTACAATATCAGCAAGTACTCGTTTGATGTTAACAAATTGCCACGAGGAACAAAGAACCAAAGTTAGATATTGAAGATGTTAATCTATGCAAACCAGCTATAACTAACAGGAATAATTTGCATATTACAAAACTTATCTTTTTTTTAACCTTACGTGTTATTCTTACAGAAATTTTTTTTTTATGCTGCAGCAATTACATATTCTGTAAAATTTTCCATCAGGTTCTGAAACCATTGAAGCATGCCATGTAATTATTTTCACTGTCTGGGTTTTGATGTGATGTCGACTGAGATTGCATTGTCACTGTTAGGATGTACCGTACATTTGTGTTGTCTGCCGCCAAAGTTGGATTCATTTGTCCAATATACAAAATACAATCTATTTGTGAATTTGTAATATTTGCAATATAGGTGAAAAAAGGTCCTGTTCAGATGCAGACAATCAAGGCTGCCAACCTTCCAATCTGTGTGGTGAGTAGGTTTAACCATAATGTGCAAATCTTTGTAGAACTTTAAATCATCTGAAAAATGGATTCTCCCAACGGAAAACTCTGGTATTTGAAAAATCATGGCGAGGACAATTTAATAAATATGTGAAAAGGGGCATATTTTTATCCATGGAAACCTGAGCATGCTAGATCATGCAGGGGAGCTTGGATTGTTACAAACCATATACAATCATTATGGTAAATCAAGGCAAGGAATACTGTGACAACACGCCTTGGCATTGTAACAATATATATTTCTACAAATCTAAACTGCTCAAATTAATTGAAAAATGTGGCGAAGATTACATCTTAGAGAATAGTGACAATGCCTCTGTCTGATTTTGATGATAGTATATTAATTAATTTTCACAAAAGCAATATGATGATCAGAGAGTATCTGAGATAATGGTAATATATAAATCTCACCTTTCCCTTAACGAAGCAAACACAAAGATAATGCTAATGCTAAGAAAATACCCAGGAATGTTATCTTTGGTTTAAGTATGCATATTATCAAAGTAATATCTTTTTGGTCTTTACATGGCACATTTACAAAATGTGAAATTTCATTAATCACTTAGTTCACATTGGCTTAAAACATGTTTTGTAATCGCAGTCAGATCTATTAGCACATGTAGAGGCGCCATCCTTTGGGATTATTTTTCCTCATCACTTTGCAACAGAAGAATGATGATGGAATCAATGATGAAAGTCTGGTGTAATATCTTAATGGAAGGTGACACAGTGTACTGTTTGAAATTGTGATACAAGTTAAATGTCATCCTGGCATTTGAAACAGTGGAAAATCCTATCCCAAACCCATGAAACTGATTTACTATTACCGAAATATCAAGGCTATGTTGTGAAATACAGAGAGACAGCAATACAAGCAGTATAGCTGATAATAGTTACAGCCCCATGTTTCAAATGGTGAACAGAACAGTTACAGCCCCAAATGGTGAACATAACAGTCTCAACCCCATGTTTCAAATGGTGAACATAACAGTCTCAACTCCATGTTTCAAATGGTGAACATAACAGTTACAGCCCCATGTTTCAAATGGTGAACATAACAGTCTCAACCCCATGTTTCAAATGGTGAACATAACAGTCTCAACTCCATGTTTCAAATGGTGAACATAACAGTTACAGCCCCATGTTTCAAATGGTGAACATAACAGTTACAGCCCCATGTTTCAAATGGTGAACATAACAATCTCAACCCCATGTTTCAAATGGTGAACATAACAGCTACAGTCCCATCTTTCATCAAACGATGAATATAACTGTTTACAGTCACATCCCAAATCTACCAGGGTGAGGGAAACACTGCAATTTTTACCCCTTTCTCCCTTTCTGTTACCGGGGTTCCCCAACCTTGCCAAAAACACTGCTATGTTCCAAATGATGAATATAACAGTCACAGCACTATGCTCCAAATGGAACATGCATAGTGCCATGTTCCCAATGGTGATATAACAGTCACAGCCCTCTGTTCCCAATGGTGTGACATATAGTCACAGCCCCATGTTTCAAATGGTGAACATGACAGTCATGGCACCATGTCTAAAGTGGTGAACTTAACAACACCAAAACAACAACCCATGCTTCAAATTATTACAATAAGAGTAGGGTGAAAATCAAGAAATTGTTACATTGAACCTTTGAAGAAGTTCCTCTAGTGAAACTGATGTGAGCACATTCTTTCAGCTGTACACATATGTATATCTACAACCCCCCGAGTATATGAGACAAAGTGCAATTATGAATATGGAAAACAACAATTGCTGAAAATGTCATATTTTGTGGTGTGCAAATTTTGTCATGCTCATGTCACTCACTAATCATATGCAATACATAACACACACACATTCATGACAACAAATTTGACAATAACAACATGAAACTAACAATTGTACATGGCTAATATCAACACAGTGTACAATATCAGTGCAATATGTGTTCCGTTATAGTTGTTCAATTGATATGTGTATTTCATGTTTCAATCATTTCACCAAGTAATATATTTTACCTTAAAAAATAAATAACTCAAAAAAAGTATGGTTGAAAAAAAGTTAGACAAGATAGTATAATTATGTTTAGGAATTTTCTTTTCAAATAGAAATTAAGGAAAACAAATTTGGTCAGAGCATTGGTTTGTTAGTGCTAACACATTACCATGGCAACCAGTAGGCACACCTCTAGGTGTTAGTGTGCACACACGTCCCAATCACTTTTGTGACTATGCAAGTGGTTTATTTTGACAGCTTGCATATGCACAAAAATGAGTGGGCCACTGGCAGAGTTAGTAGAAGAACTAGTAGAGTCAATCAGTAGATCAGCAGACAGCTAGGACACGATTCATCATTACTGTGGTTTGGAGTCAGGTCATTAGAGGTCAGGAGCTTTACTGGTTGTTAGCCAGGTGTGCAGCTGAGCAGTATTACCAATTGCTCTTAGATAGGAGGAGAGTCACTTTTCATTGGTATTTCACCAGGTGTTATTACCAAAATTAAGATGCTGTGCATAGGTTTAAGGCTTTTAAAGGGTTAAAATTACACTGTGCTAGATCTCAGTTTTATATTTTCAGCAAAACTTAAGACAAAAATGAAAAAAATAATACTCTAATTTAGATTAGTACAAAAAGACAGTGATAAAATATTTTACCATAAAATGTTGACATTTTGAAATCAATGTTTTTTTTCCATGTGAGTTACAAACAAGCTCACCTTCTGAATTCCAATAATGCCTTAGGTGATCCTGGTACGCCCATGTCTGGCCATGTGAGATAATGGAATTGTGTCACGGTGCGGGTTTCATTGGTCTGCAAGAAAGGAAACAAATGCAATTGATACAGCAGGTGTGAGAGTAAAGGTTAACAACATTCAACATCACCTGCCTAACAAATATTGATCAATCAGAGAGAGGATATGTTTTAGATGGTGAAGACAAAATCAAAATCAACTTAAGTCTTCAGGCTGAATGCATCAAAATGCAATTATGTGGGATGCATGAAATGAAATTAGTTCACGTTTCATAGCATTCATACAGGAATATGTTAGGTCGTATTAAAGTGAAAATGATGTCCTCAACTGAATCATGATTTTGTAAATTTGTTACTGTATCATAAATACATCATTTTTATAATTCTATTTCCTATCATATGACCTACAAAATAAAATATTAGTTTCAGCCTGTTCACTGCACTTTTGTGTTACATCATTACAGACAATCGCACAGGTTCAAGAAACGAATTTCGTTCATTTAGGAGGAGGGGATCTGGCATTGATGCAATTCCTGAACTTCATTTTCACATTTCAAGCCAAATTTCAAAAACTTTCCCACTTTCAATGGATAACAGGTTCTGTTTTTACTATTGAGATGATGATAAGTTTATTAAAATTTACTTCTAATGTCATATACAGTGCTGGGTTGCCAGTAGTATTTGAATGTGTTCGCCATCATGTTTTCACATTGCATCTATTGTAGTGGTATGACTACACCATGGTTTACATCATATATAAATTCGTCGATGTGGCACTTGTGATTTAGGGGGAGGGAGTTTTGTCCTAAACGAATGAACATTTTACTTAGCTGTTGTGCCACATGTCCCTTAGCTCAAGTACCTCCTAGCCCTTGTTGCCAATATGACGATAAGAGTGCAAGGTGGTAAAACAGCTAACAATGTAATACAAAAACACCAATAAACAGGCTATGTTGGTTTAAAACTGCTATATTTCGACAATGAAAAATCAAGAAAATATCATTTTCAGGTTAGTTAAATTGTTGTTATTGCTTTTCTATGAAAATGTTTTCTTGATGGTTTTATACTGAAATTAAAAAAAATCAAAGGAGCCATGACAAAGTTACAGGCTTATTGACAGATACAAGTTGGCATGATTTAGACTATGGATACACATGTTGTTTATAACTGTATACGTATTCTTTGTTAGTTAATCCGTGTTAATCAAGAAGTGTGCGTCAATGGGTAACCCAAGCTACAGTATCAGATAGCAGCCATGAAACTCAAAACAGACACCATATACATTAAGATGTGACCTCTTCCTATCCATTCTGATCTTTACACAGCTGAAAGGTTCCTACATCTACAATGATTTCAGAACCAATTTTTATTTCACATTATCTCTGACAATGATCTGCTTGTTCTGTACTTCAATGAAAACTTATTGATGCAGACAAGTGTGTTGAACGACATAATTGTCAAGATGAAGGAGTGATAGAAATGAAAATCAAATTTATTTGTTGGAATTCTGAACTATAATGATGGATTGTGTTCATTGAATGTAGAAAGCATCTAAGAAATAACGTCTTGTTGTTATTTTGTTCAAGAAAACTCTGGCTTATTATTAGTTCAAATCCCAAAAAAAATTCTGGGGTCACCATACAAATTTTTGAAACAGAGGTCAAAATGTACCATAATTTAGTCATTTTACAATCCAATATGGCCACCAAATACTATGTTAATTCTATGGGAAAATAAAAAGATTGTCAATTTCATTGAAAATAAGGTGGTGACACTTAAATTTCTCTTATTATTAGTAATCGTGTTCTTAAAAACATCACCCTAAGAGTAAAACAAATTTAAGTAATTTGAATGTATATGGCTAAAATTGTGTTTTAATTTTTGAGAAATTTGAAGGTGAAAAAATTGAAGTTGATAGATTTTAGCTAGAAAGTAACGCATGGTATAAGGTTTCTTTTCTGTGATTAATTGCATTCTGTGGCTCTGCAGGGAAGAAAAAAAACTCCTGGCAAAGTACATTTGCATTGCACAAGAAAACGAGAACTACAATAATTGCATTAGGTAGAAATCACGATACAGTATTCAAGAGGTTAGTTAGTAGTTAGATGTATAGAATATGTAATAAGATACTATAAACAATTGCTTTGATTGTAAAAAAAAATGAAATACAACATGCTATCCTGGCTATGTGACTGTAATACATTGTAAATATATGGTAAAAATTCTGACCCAAAAAGACATAACTTCTTGAAAATAGGCTTTTATAGACATGATCATAAAAGTTATAAAAGTACTTTATTTGGGGATTCAGGCACAAATCATTTTAAAGCAACTCTGTTCAGAGATATGTAAAAATGTACACAAGTTGCTGATAAAAAACAAGATTGTAAGATCACGTGGCCATCTTGTGTGACTGCTTGTCTTTTAAGTATTGGTTTCAAAGTATTTCATTAATGGAAATGCTGTGCAGTCCAGTCTCTTGAAATTGTAGTAAATATTCTGGGGAAAAGTGATATCCAAAATTGTAACTATGACAACTGATAGACTGGAGGGCTGATGAAACAACTTACAATATTTAGATTTGAAAAAAAGGCACCAGATTGAATTTGAAACATGAAATTCTGTGATCTGTAAACTTTTGCCATGCTCCTGTCTACTTTAACAATTCTTGTACAAACCATTAAAAGCCTAGATACTCATTACTATTCAATCTGATGCTATAAGAGAGACTATTTTCATGATTTATGGTGACCTTTTATCCTGCTGTTTTTTGAAACTGCTATCCACCTATCAACACTGGATATAAATGTGGTAATCTTGCCTCATATGAAATAAATCACAACACATTTATCTCTCGTTTGTACCCAGAGACAGCCTGAACGTCTAAAATGGCATTTCATGATTGTTCACTTTTGGACATTTATAGAGAAATATATTTTCAACGACTTTTAGAATTTTATTACTCAAGAACAAGAAAGCAACAAAATTTGTTGTACTATAAGATTTGCACATGCATTGTCAGGCTTAGCAGACTTTAGCCAGAAATTGGGCTGTGACACTTTTATGTATTTTAGACACAAGATTTTATATATATGATGTATCGTCGTCGTCGTCGCCATCGTCGTCGTCATCATCGTCGTCACCGTATTGTCACTAACCTGCAAGTTCTTCAAGTAAAAACTTCTGACTAGGTAGTCATCACACCATATATGTTCTGATACAAGATGCACTTCATAGATATGGTAGAGTTGACTGCCTTCATCTGGCCAGTAGGGATGACACATAGTCTTACCGTTCTCTGAGTTCTGGGTCAGATTGACTAGAACCATACAGCCTTGTTCCCATACCATCTGGACAGGATGCAACAAACAACAAGAAAAAGATTTTAAAACTGAAGTATAAGTGTTGTAAAACAGGGTTTGAATTTAGCTCTAGTCTTGAGTTCAGTGTCCACTGAATTTTAATTTCAAATGGCAAAGCGAACAACAAATTGTTTTCAAAGAGTGATAGAATTAAGCCAAATTTCATTCCAAATTTTGAAAAGTATGCCAATAGATAAAACCAGCTGCAGGAAATTTTAGTAAAGAAATATATATACATGTTGACAAAAATCGAATCTAACATTGCTAGTGACTTAAACATTGTCCACCATCATGTTCCTATGAACCACCGACACACAACATGAGTCATGTGGTCTGTTATAAGATGGATCACTTTTGCATGGTATACACAGGGAACCTTGCACACCCCTGTAACATTCACATACCTAGGACAGGGTTGTGCACATAGCTGTACCAGCTCAGTGGAGCCATAGGGACTGTACGTACCAGCTGTGTGTGCACACTATATCCCTGTAACAGCTCTGGCCAACACACTAGGTGTAACATACCTAGATTTGACAACTTGTAACTGGTATGCCAACACCAATGTAACATGGATGTGAAACATAGCAATGCAGTATAGGTTTTTACAACATCCATGTACAAGTCGAGCTTTTTCCCACAGCCATGTTCCAGCTTTGTTAACATAGCTGTGACATATGTATTTCCCACAGCCATGTACCAGTTATGTGAGCAATGCTAGTCAGATATGAACAAAAGGGTTGTTACAGGGTATTATTCCACCATAGCTGTTTATGTATGTGCACAACTGTGTGCTTTAGGTATGCAGTATGGTACTAGGATGTGCAAAACAGTCATGGCACAGAGTCTGTATTCCACATCCATTCAACAGGCTTATTTTTCACAATCATGTACCAGGGCTGTGGAAAAATATACCCTGTAACAGGGCTGTGAGACACACAGCTGGTACATAGCTTTGCTCATCTTCCTAGCACTAGGATGTGGCCACATCCTAGTGCTAGGATGTGCAAGGTTCCCTGTGTAAATAGTAATTATAGACTTAATAGCAGGTGGAAAATTAGTCATGTCAAATAAAATGTATGAGATTTACTACATGAAGGTTAAAATACTCTCAGACCGGGGCTTCTTTTGTTAGATTATCAATCTGATAATTGGCAAATATTGTACTTATAATACAAATACTGTTACAGTACTAATTGTGGTACCTATTTTCAAATTGATCCTGTTTTAATCGTACTAATTGTCTATACATTAGTGAGGATTTCTGACTACATGTAATGTCACATCTATGCATCTGAGATCTTTTTTGCTGAAACGTCAGATATGAAGTGTTTAGAATCTGCAGCACTACATATTTAAGAACTGAATTCTACCTCTATTTATGATTATGATGTCTGGAAGCACTTTCTGAATCATAAAAGCTACTTCACTGATGTACACAACTTAAAATTTCATTCTGTCAAGCCTTCAGAGACACTTATCATTAACTATGCAGGTATCAGTTTCAATGGAAAACTCTCTGGGACTCTGCATCAACGAAGATTCTTTATGAGAAATGAGAGTTTTGGGGTGAATGTTTATTTAGGGTCATACAGGTCAGGGTAATAACACTCCGGTAAGCCTGTCACGGTTTTTGTTACTTTTTTTTTTCAGTTGCGCTAGTAATCAGATCTTGTTTGCCATTTTGTCAGTGTTTTGTGGCTATGTACATGCTCTCAGGTATCAAGATGAAATTTCAATCAGTTTGTTTAAATTATTCAGTGGGTTTTTTTCTCGGAAGAAGGCCATGTATGTAAATAATTTAGCGATTGGCATAACAATAAAGCCGTTGTTAATATTACCTGCCAGAAGTCAGCTACAGTATTCTGTAGTGGTCCCTGGGTTGCAATGTAAGCCGGTGAACGAGGATCATGATCGGTCTGAAAGAAAGAAAGAATGACAAATTAGCAGTGTAACTATGATTTATATTTTGTAGTTTTAATTTGTTTCAGGCATTGAGTTTAGTAATACTATTCATTGTCGTTGACATCTGGAAAGCTAATCTGTATCAAAAATCAGGTTTTTTTTTCTTCTTTTCAAATTGCGTTCATTCATACATAGTCTTAATAAGTGTCTTTGTTGAAACAAGTATATGGTAAATAGATCAACTCCTGCTATGTTTCTAATAAATCTGACTGGCTCTCAAATGAACATGACAAAATGTGTTTATTTTTCATAGTGATTTCTATCAGACTTTACCCTCTAAAACATAGCGGAAACTGTAATTTTATGGATAATTCTCACTTCTGACATTTGAATTGCAATGGTCAGTTCAGTAATAACACATGAGATCAAGGCAAACTGGATCCATGGAAATGTTCATTGTGTGTGTCAATTTATGTCTTTAGAGGTTGCCCGGTTTTTGAAATTACACATGAACTTGCAAAAAGAAACTGAACATGTTCCTCATTGTTGTCGATACCCTCAATCAACTTCTGATTACTTCCAAGACTAATCTATAAATTTGTGACTGTTATCAACTATAAGATTCAATATTCATTTAATCTGATACCGTTAGGGAAAGGCAAATTCCTGGAAATGATTCAATAGGAGACTTTAAAAAGCTGTTATCGTATCTTTCCCATTGCATTACCAGAATAATCAGTAGCCATTTAGAATTAAAATGGGTATAGCTTTCAATTCATACAAAGAGTTTTAGAAGAGTCTATTTTCCTTTGTTTCAAATATTCAAATTTCAGTGTGACATTACAATTATCACTTCAAATGTTCTGTTAATTATTGTTGGTATCCCTGGTATTATAACACGTGGGCTTGGGGGGGGGGGGGGGGTTGCAGGTAAATATGGTGACAGGTTTAATATTATAGCGTACATTTCTATAAACTGTACCATAGTTGTGGTTGGGAACCCAGTATAAAAACTGAACAACTGGGGTAGATTTTGCAAATATACTGTCATATTATTGATATTTCACAACAAATGGGAAGTAAACATGAGAAAAAATTCTATTTTCATAATCAGGTATGTTTTCTCAGAAGATTGAAAATGAGGGAACTGAGCAGGGGAGGAAAAAATGTTTTCCTGTCATTCATTTGAAAACATCTCATCCAAACTATTAAAAAACTGCTGACAAATCTTCTCTTGAGTTATCAATGTGTGATTTGTGATACTTATGACAATAACACAAATTGTGCAATTTCTTTTTAAAAAAATCATTATATGAAGTTTTGTTGAAGAATTCATTCTAAACATTAATTCAAACACTGTACACACGTATATGGTTATAAAAAAAATGAGATTCCAAACTTAAGTGAACTCAAAATATGATTATTTCTGTCATAAACACTTACTATTGTGTTGGCGTTAATGTAGTCAGAGCCAGCTGCATTAGTTGAATCATTCAACACAACACGAGAATGGTCATCTATGGAGAGAAAAAAACCCATCAAAACTGGATTACTTTCAAATCAAATTTCACAAAGTGGAACATGAACCGAGTGATGGTATGATTTGACAGTATGGACGTAGGAAGAACACAACTGAAAGACTGCGAGTTTGAATTTCATGGATTCTGAACATACATATAGTTACAAACGAAAATTCTACTGATGCAGTCGATAATGTTACGACAGCCATTGTATACATAATGTAGTACACCCATGACAATACTGACAAGATGTCAGAGAAAACATGGTATTCGTTTTATAAAAAATTGTTGGACTCTTGAATAAGAAATTTTCACTTGTAACCAAAATATTCTCAAATTATTACAAAACATATGTTGTATATTTAAATGTTGTTTGTTCAGTTATGTATTGAACAACTAGAAATCATTAACATGCAAATAACTGAACTGAACTTTTGAAGTAACTACCAAATATCAATACAACCACACACCGAATTACATTGCAAATTGTTTTCTGTAAAAAACTTGTGATAGAATTTTGATATAAATATGCTGGTATATTAATTTAATGGTGTATATATAATTATGTATATCATATATATATTATTACATTGCAGCATAATACAAACTACAATTGGCATATTTATGGCTACATATTCCTTTGTTAAACTATCATTTGTTTTGTGTATGCAACAGCTAAGATGGCTGTTTTTATTTTTATGATTCTCAAACTAATCAACTCTATGTTTTCTTTGATTCAAGAAAAAAATGATGCCCTCTATGGTAGGATCTCACTAATGGTAAGGTTTATGACACCACAGATGCATATCTGGGTAAAAATTATTATTATTCATTACTGAAATTAATGAATATACAAATTGTTCCTAACATCCTAAAACTTTTATCGTCATTTGTACGGCACAGACTGTTAAAATGTATTATTATAAAGGTTGAAAGCATTACAAAAACGTACACATACACACTTACTGTTTTTTTTCTTCTATTTTTAAGCAACTGACCAACCCATTATTTTTTCAATTGTTACTACACTACACACACAGTACTAGAGAGTGTAGTATGGTACAAATATTGAAAAAATATATAAAATTTTGACAATTTTGAAAATCATTTTTTTAAGTGTGATGATGAAAATCATTGAAATAACTAGGTTCACCCATAACATAATACAAAATACATTATTTTCTCCATAGATGAAAAATGGCATACTGATATGTCAACACACTGTATCTTTGCAAAACTCATAAACTTATTTCCCATCAAACTATAAGATGAGCGATATCATTTCATACCACTGAAGACACTGTTCTATTTTTCTAAATTATCTAATTTGAGATAACAAATGCAAATGTTTTACTCTCGTATTGAGAATAATTATGTAAATTCCCTCAGGAAAAGGCTTGAACGATTTATCAGCATGACATATTTTCAGACAGATTTGAATTTCTATATATCATGACTGGAGGTAAATAGGAAACGTGAATACCTTGTTCTATTGTGTTTAAATGCTATCAATATATACAGTGACTGCTTTATATATATGGAAGGTGAAATATGCTGGGACAAAGAAAAATTGAAATTACATGTTGTCGATAAGTTGAAAAATGCTTTGAGGAAAACTGATATTATTTTGTGATGACTGTAATGAAAACTGCTGAAAATTACATTTGATATACAGAGAGTGTAATTTAGGAGGCGGAGTGATTGAATTAATTAGCAAGCAGTCAGCGAGCCATGCAGCCAGCTAGCTTGAATTATACAACCACATGGATGGATAGACAGACAGACAGACAGCCCGCCAGCCTGTTGGGTCAGACAGAAAGAAATTAGGAACACAGGCAGACAGCCAGCTAAACTAGCTAGTCAGAGTTCCTTGTGTGAGCAAGACAGTAAGCCAGCTACTCAACTAGCAGCGTTAGATAACTGGATGGACAGATCTTGAGACTGCCAGCCAGCCTACTGAGTGAGACAGACAGATAAGCACGCAGACAAACAAACAGTCAGCTACTAAAGCTAGCTAGCAACCTTGAGTGAGAAGGACAGCCAGCTAGATAACTAGCTTCAGTTAGAAAACTAGATGAATGGATGGATAGTCAGCCTGAGTTTAGACAGACAAACGGACGGACAGACCAACAAAAGATATTTCTACCTCAAACATGATTTAATACAGTTTGGACAAGATGGTAGACAATTAATAGAAAATACTGAAGGGGAAGGAAAAAAAAGAGAGGACATAATGAGACAAATAAGAGATGTAAACAGAGTTGTGTGTGTGTGTGTGTGTGTGTGTGTGTGTGTGTGTGTGTGTGTGTGTGTGTGTGTGTGTGTGTGTGTTTGTGTGTGTGTGTGCATGATCAAAGTGAAGAGAAACTACTTACAGGGTAGGATGTCAGGGTATCTGTTTTTCTTGGCATTACTGGGATCAGAACCAGAACTGGTACTGTTAGGTTCAGCTTCATACTGACATAGTCCTTCCCATTCCTTGGCTAATCTGTCTTTGTTCTTCAGATGGTCTTCCATATACGACTGTAGAAACAATACAGTAAACACATCGATTACACATTTATCAAAATATTTCCCTTCATTTTTCAGAAAACGCCAACAAAAATCCTACATGTGTGTAATGGAAAGACAGTGTTTCTTGTTATGAATTTTCAACGTACTGCAACAACTAAATTCTCAGTTCAATACCTATGACTCACAGTGATCACCTTGATAGCGGAAAGATGTACAAACCCATGATTGTTCATTCACAAACAATTTCCCTGCCAAGCTATTTTTAAACTATTCACCGATATCTGATGTGAAATTCTGAAATTCTTGTAGATGTTAGTCCAGCGATTTGACAGCCAAATGAGGGACTACAGATTTCAGATTATGTATGAATTCAGGCTGCACTGACAGTATGGATATATGGAATTACTGAACTCATCACCTTCATTACCATGTAAAGTACATCTGTCTCCACGCTCACAACACAGCGGGAGGATTATACAGAAATGATGGTAAAATCACATAGTGGTGGTGGAAATGATATCGATTTAAAGATTGCTGGCAAATAGCTGATAATTGACCCTAGTATCGTAATGGTGGCAAACAGAATAAGGCTACAATGGGGAACAGCAGGAGGATATGTAAATCGAGCAAAATTACATGGTAGTGGGAAGTAGGTGCTGAAAAGAATATGGAATTAGTTAGGTTGTATACCACTGATTCAAATATTTAATTCTGGATGTCTCACTGACATACGTTTGTTTGTGTAGTGTGCGCGTCTGTGTAGTACATTCTCTGTATGTCTGTCAATCTGCTTCAGGGCATGTGTCTGATCAGTGAAGATTGTCATATCAATGTGTATGATTTTCTGCTTGACTGAGTGTGTGTGCGTGTGCATGCAGTGTGTGTGTGAGAGAGAGACAACTGTCTGCCTGTCAATGTTTCTACATCTGCCTGTATGCATGTCCGTTGGTGTCTTCTCAATTTTCTACATCAAAGCTAGGAGCCGCGCCATTCTTTGTAATCCCCAACAAAAGAAGGCCACTTTGATTTGAAGTCTACTGTTATTGAAAACACAGAATGAAACCATCTCTGATCTCTGAAACATGCAAAACAACCTCTGTGTTTGTCATGAGACAGAAAAATGATGGATTCCCTTGATACAGGAATGCCAGTGAGAAAGACTTATAAAGTATCCAGAGAACACGGATATATGTAACGCTGTCGTCTCTACACTCCTTATATTTTATGATAGACTGACTCTTACTATTCCATTAACTAATAATATACACTCATCATTTGTCTCGGTCATATTTACATTGTCTATAATGATACTCAATAATTGCATTTCAACACATCATCTCAATTGTTCATGGCTTTACTTTTCCAAGTATCATTTTACTACCTGCTTTTCTTCCTTACGCCATTATCATTTTATATACATGTGCTGTTCACCCCCTTTCCTGACCTTTCCTTTGGTACAACCCTATCAGTTCAAAAATGGTTGGTTCCATTTTACGCAGAAATAAGGGTCAGAACAAAATGTCAAAACTTATAACCACAAACCATGTGTTAATCTGGTTGTATTCAAGTTTGCATCTCTGATCATTAGTATTAGCTTTGATTGTCATCTACATCAAAAATTCAAAATCATGATTCATTTTTTTTTCAGTAGACCACAAACAAAATATGATCCTTTCTTGCAACAAAGTGCGTTGTGTGCTTTGTTTCGTGACAATGGCAAGTGGGTAAAATGCAACTTAATATATCCCCTTGATATGGTATTTTCAAGTTTTCCTGGGAATTAATTTACCACCATGCATTCTATCAAATAATCTCTACTAACAAAAGAAATATCACTAATATAATGTAGGACTGCATAGTAAACATAAAAGCAACCACTTTTCTCTGAAATTTTACAGGGAGGCTACTTTCTATCTCAAATCTTTATAATAAATTTTACAACCCATTTTCTCTTCCTTCAAAATCTTCTATAAATCTTAAGTTTACTGTCTGATTGCTATCTGTTCTAGATTTCCTCATACTTGACATATATTAAAATGCAATCACAGTCTGAGAGTTCTTTGTGATTTGCAAATCCAGATGAAACTCTTGGGGACGATTTAAATCCCTGTATGTGCGACAATCAATTACAGAGTTGCGAAAATATCACCACAGATCAACCTACAATTATAGTTCTGTACTGAGACACGATTGCACCAGAATTATCACAAAGACAGTAGGTTTTTCATGCTGGCCAGGAAAAGGCATTGCCTGTCTCCTCCAGACTTCAAAAGTGTGAAGTATGCTGAAGTCACCTGAATCCAATCACCAAATTTAAATGCATATTAGGACATTTTGAAAAATGTATTTTGCTCCTGCTATTTCCCATATTGTCTACTGCTGAGCCTTGAATACACCAAAACAGTTGTATGTCCTTCTAGTTAAATTACCCACACAGCGACACTGGACCTAATTAAAAAAAAACCCAAGAATTTCATCTAAAAATTGTCCAAGATAATGGCAATACAGACCCATTAAAAAGATGAAAAACTGGATTGCGTACGCCATCAGTAACAGTAACCACACACATATGCTGAACAACGATTTATGCTGGCAAACAACCTAACACATGATGTTAGAACTATGGACTCCATTCAAGTAATGGAAATAGTAGCAATGTGCATATCTTTTTAATGGGGTTTTGCCTCTAATAACACCAGCAGGGGATCTTGATAGCAACACCTCCCACATATTTTTTTTGCATTGTCTGATTAGATCACACTTCAATTAAAAGTTCACAACAATGAAGGACAAAATTAACACTTTATTACGTTCACCTTGGAGGGGGAGATTTTGACAAGTTGGTTTTAATAGAAACTCATTTACATAGACAATGATCCTCACAGCAGTAAAGATCTGATGATGATGACCACGACGAGGACGATGGCTGCAATGGTGATGGTGATGTATAGAGCTAATTTATCCCATGTATAGGATTGATTGATGTAGAAAAAAAAAGTAATCACACAATTTGGCTTGGGGAATCATTTCTTTGATATTGAAGAAAAACAAAATTGGCAATGATGGCGATGGTGGTGGCGACAGAAATGATGATCATGTTGACGAAATGAGCTTTATGCATGTGTAGGATACATGTGGAAAACTACATGATCTGGCTGGGGGAATTATTTCTTTGAAATTGAAACAAAAACAAAATTGGCAATGATGATGATGATGATGATGATGATGATGATGACAGTACTGGTGCTGATACTTTATTAATACATAGATGTATAAAACCAAATACATGATTTGGCTGGGGATATCATTCTTTGAAATCAAAGCAAAAAAGGCAAAGTTGGCAATCCTACAAACGAGTACAGTAGTCAGCTAGTTGAAACGACATCACAGAGAAATGATTCCGGATGCGCTCTCAATATATCTATCACCAAAAGAAAAGATTGCAGGATTCTACTATTTCATACGTCTTTACTCTTTCAAATTTCAGCAGTTATTAATTTACATTTAAGTCTTTGTATTATAAAAATCACAGCAAATTATTCAAAATCCTCAATTATCCAAATTTTAATTGCATTTGTCAACTTGTTGAATGGT
Source organism: Glandiceps talaboti (assembly GCF_964340395.1). NCBI lineage: Eukaryota > Metazoa > Hemichordata > Enteropneusta > Spengelidae > Glandiceps > Glandiceps talaboti. Next base: position 8,757,364 of record NC_135552.1, read on the forward strand.
TATAATAGGGAAGACTCATAATTATGCGTTAATGTGATAATGGACAGAAGTCTTTGTTACCTTGACAACAGTTACCAAGAGTCAACAAAAAATATTTAGTCAGGGTATTCATTTAGTTGAATTTAACTGTAGATGTGGGAATGGGGACGGGGAGGGTGAAAGGAGGGATAAGATAGAGATGACACAGTCTCCTGCATTTCTTTGAGATTGCAAAGAGATCTTATACGCCTGGTTCTCTGAAAGATAATTTTTTGAAATTTGTCTATGGTTACAATTTGCAGTTGACCAAAAAATGTATTTAGAAGTATATCACTTTTCTGTATAAAGGTTTATACAAGGGCTATAGGTAAAAATCTACTTGATACATACTTTAATAAGTGTCCCCTTTTCACATTATGGTTAAATATTTAAAAAAACACAAATTTGTCATTTTTACTGGGGATGGGGCGGTGGTGATGTGATGCACCGGGGTGGGGGTGGGGGTGTCTCTAAATGCTTAGCAAAAATCAATGAGTAAAGGAGTTTCTAAGTACGGTTTAAGATGTTGTGATAACTTACTCTGTGCATTTGTGTTTGATAGAGTGCTTGATACTGAATTGAGTATTTTTAAAGCTCTGCACAATACTGTGTAAAGTTATGATCCTAAAATACTGTCATTAGCACAAAGCCAGATAATATCAACAGGTGTCTTCAACTCACCAGAACAACATGACCAGTGGATATATCCATATTTGGATGTACTGGTTCCTCACTCCAAGACGAAGTACTGCTGCGCGATGACGGACTTGGTACCGCTGCGTCACTGTAGTGCGAACCCAGGCTGCCAATGCGATGCAACGGTTCTGGTTTCTCAGAGGATTTACTTGCCATACGCTGACGGCACAAATCCTGTAAAAGTGAGAAGGAGACAGTCAGATGATGATGATGATAATGCATGACAAGGATTTGATAATCAAGTAAATTCAATAATCACTTTAACATTTTGTCTGTGTAGTTGTGAATAATTCATCAGAGGCAAGTATGTAAAGTTAACAGGTGGTTTTCTGATGACGGGTCTTGAGATTGCAAATAACACGATTAAAAGAGGAAGACAGGAGAAAAGGTAGAAGACAACATCAGAAAATGGACAGGGTTGAGATTTCCTAATCCCAAAGGATGGTGGGGGAAAAAAGACAATTATTGTAAAGTTGTCAACAGTGCCCAACCTTCATGAGTTACTGGACTCGGGAAGTGACGAAGAAGAACACATGGTTATCACAAAAAATGAAAAGCTCTGTTTTGAGACAACAAAAACTTCAAAACACCATTATCAGATATTTGGTTCTAGAATTAATCCTTGCCAGCTTCCAGGAAATCTCGAAAGGAAAATTATTCTATTTTTACTAAGATCTGTATGTTATTGCTAGACTTTCTCACCCACACAAAACTTTGCGATTGTCAAATATTAAAGGTAGGTATAGTGGGAACATAACAATGATTTTCTGCATATGAAATACACCTGCAAACATATTTTGTAGCAATTTAATAAAGTAAACGTTTGTTCTAAAAACAAAGAAGCAAATTCCTACCAGAAGTATAATCATAAGAGATGACCTCAAACTAGTACATAATTACATAGAGTGCTGGGCCATGCACTGTATACATTCATATATTTATATTTTCATTTTGAAATTTTCAGTTCATTTGACAGTTATTATACATACATATGGTATATACACCCCACTTTCTATTCTGAAGTGCAATATACTATATCAAATAAAACATAACATCTTTGAATGACTCGACAGTCAAAGTAAAAATTTGTTCAACCAAGCCATTCTGTTGAAAACTTACCTGGTAATCAGATGTCGACGGTTGATCTGTGGGAGGTGCAGACGTCAAACTTTGTAGCTTGGCTTTCTGTTTGGACTGCTTCCTCAGTACGTATATGATCAGTACAGCGATTAGAATACCGGCCACACAACCAACTAGGATAAAGGTGAGTACGATGTAGCTGGGGGTATGGGAAGGCAGGTGCTCCACGACCTCTACATGGGACTGTAACAGATCACAAAAAATAGAAAATTTGATTAGTTATAGTGTATATTGTTAAAGTCTGAGTCAGTAATTAGTAACTGGAAAAATTCTTTTCTGTTATCTTTGTTCTTATTTTCATGTTCTTAAAGTAATTTTGTTGCTGTACTTGTTAAGGCATACTGATTATTTATATACCAAAACTCCATCAGCACCTGAAGAATTACAATTTGTTGACAAACAAAACAGGTTTGCTCTTGTTTACACAAGGATATCAAGCCTGTATACATGCTAGCAGGGATTAGTAGAGAGATACATCAGCTAAACTGGAAGGATCAAATTGTTTCACCTAGCTTTGGTGTAGTTTTCAACATACAAACATTAGAAAAATATAGCAAAGAATTACATGTACTGGAGTTGCAAGATAATTCTACTTTTGTGGTATAACATTACACTTTCTGATTCACTTTCTGATTACGATCTCTATTTGATCAGAAGGATGTATTTCAATACTGTTCAAACATTATAAAGTCATACACGCGTCTTTCTCTAATGTACTACCTTTTCAAATATTATGTCCACCAGTACTCTAGTTTACATGACTTAGACAACTGTCTTCACAAAATATCTAACTTCATAACAATAATAATAATAATGTTGATTTTTATATAGTGCTTTCCCACTCTGTGTTCAAAGCGCTTTAAAATTATTACCCCTGGCACGGATCTATATTGGCACAACGGCCCTTTACTTCCTCAACTCCCTTTGGAGCATACAGTCCAAACTTTAATATCAGATGTATTGTTATAGAGTGATCAGAGTTACTTTAGGTGTGTACATATATTTAGCAATGGTTGGGGGAGGTTACAATGTTCCTAATACTTTAATACACACAGTTTCTGTATTGTACGTGATTTTACTTATTGCAATGTTCAGAAGTTTTCAAACTGAGTCTTGCATGACTGTATATATAATAATACCACAGTATGTTTATCAAAACAGTTTTTATGGCAGAAAATTCAACACTGTCCTTTGTTCTAATTTCAATTCAACATGCGATACTCAAATCTTTCAGGTATTCCCCTTGGCAAGTCGAAATTCAAAGTGGCTAGCATTTCAGTAATGAGATATTTCAAGGATAGACATCGTTATTTGAAATGTTATACGTAAACGGCATTGACGATGTTGGACATATACTCGTGCCATGTCCTCTGCCTCGAGCCATGTCTAACTTTTAACGAGTGCAATAAGTACCTGATCTACAGACAGGAACACATATAAAATAGCTACATAGTCTGATTATCCAAACCTCCCAATTAACAAGCTAAAACTATCTTTCATCAAGCCTGTCTTTCGGTCAGTTCATGTTCCAAATATCATTTTACAGTCCCACAGGGCACAACTGTCTTTTTGTTTTGTCTCTACTTGTAATAGATGAAATAAAGATTGGATATAAGGGTATACAATTAAAACGATGCTCCTAACTATAATCTGTAGTTCAAGCTTTTTGTTTTCTGCAGTTGAGGGGAGATTGTTGTTTTTTGCACAGGAACATGTAAGGAAAATCAGTAGAGCATGGTATACAAAAATCAGGATGTACAATTACAAAATGCTCATACCTAGGCTCATGCTTTCATTTTTTAAGTAACGAATATGTAAGGAAGATAGATCATTAGAGCATGGTATACAATAAAGGCTGCAAAATTACAACATGCTCATCCCTATCTGTAGAGACATACTTTCTCTTTGTCTGCAGCTGAAGGGGTGCATGACTTTGTTTTTTATACAGAATTGAGTGTGGAAAATCATTAGAGCATATGGTATATTTATTTCTTGGCAACATCAGTGGATGTACTTTTGCCTAGAAGTGTCGGCTCTCATTAGTTGGAGAATCGTGAGAAACTACAACTTAGTTGACTCAGTCGACTGGAACATGTACAAAGTGTCCTTGCAGCTACTGACAAATATGCCAATTTCTCTAAGAGTCATGTTGTTGCTTCAGGGAGTCTATTCTTTCTTCTGAGTACTGATTTAAATAAAACTGTTATTTGCTATGGTCTGTGATTACACAATGTAAGTCACATCAATTTATTTTTGGTGAGAATTTAACTGAAGCTGTCGAAGTCACCCCAGATAACACACTGTTATAAGCACATTAGTAAGCATGCAATTTTGATGTCAAGAATCATATCTCATTAAAAAAATCTGAATTTTGAAAAAAATTTGTCATCACTTTGACAATATGGCTGCCATTTCTGCATACTGTAGTTCAAAACTATTTAAAGTTAGATCATGTATAAAATATATCTACATATTATACTTTTCTGTAAAACTGAAAGTACATGATATCAGGATGTGGTTTACCATCATTAGGAGGCTAACTATTTTCTTATTAGATGGGTTGGATAAAATGTCCCAAAACTAAACCTTGGAAATGATATGCTTTAAATACATGTTACAAATGATTCCTTCTTTTGTTTCTGTTTTATCACCTGATACTTCTGCAGATTATATGTTTCATGGACAACCACGGGTCATTGATATGTGGTACTGCCTTGGCTGTAGATCGAGTTCTGCTTATGATAAAATCTAATACTGTGTAACAGTAATTGCAATTAAGCTTCGTGTCCATGTTATGTGTGTACTGCACGATTAATGATGAAATCTCCATGACCTAGCAAACCAACCACTGCTTAATCCAACATTTTTGAACAACAATATGGTAGGCAAAAAAATGATGTATCAACTCACTTCGTTTGCCAGCAAATTATACCAAGTAATTTGATTTGACGCACATCGATAACACTACACATGTTCATATACCTCTCAAAAGACAGTCGATCTTTTAGAAAACCATATTGCAATTAAAATCACAAAAAACTGCCGTTATTAAAAACTTGGTTGAGAAATATGACTGTTTTGTCCGTAAAACTGCATTATGATATTTGTAAGTAATCGCATCAGTATCACGTTTTCAAATATGCGATCGCTCATCTTTTTCAATTTATCCTGGGTCATCATCTCATATTAAGAATGACAGTTCTCTTATCATGGTTACGTATCTCCTTTTTATAAGCTATACGTTATTACAAAGTTTGGCCCACAGGCCTGTGAAAAAAAAATATCCAAGAGATGTAGGGAAACTATCAATTTGGAGGGAACACAGAGATTATATGGAATAAGTAAATGACACTGAATACGTAAGTTTATCCTTTCTGCTCTGCATGTGGAAAAATATAATCTATAATAATCAGCTTCCATTGTCATGGTAACGGCTTAATTCTGTTTCAATCATATATCGTGATCAGAGGCTTCCTACATCTGCAAGATTAAAACCACTTTGGATAAGAAAGTATAGTAGCCCGAGCTGGTCACTTGATATGTAAATTATTTGTACATGTATATTTCATTTTTTAAAATACATTTTGTAGCTGACAGTAAGTGGATCGAAGTATATATAGTCAATATGAAATCAAGAAATGATTCAATTTTTGATAGATTTACATAGCACACACAGTCTCAGTTTTGTGATCAAGGGTGTAACAATATCGTTCGTATTTCTACTGAAGAGCATTAAGTTGCTGATAGCTTTATTTACGCACCTTTTTTTTAATCTGTTCACAACTATGAACACTTTAAATATTTAATGTCACCATGTGGCAAATGACTGACACTGTTAGCTCTTTCTCCTTCACTATGGTTTTCACATACACTTTAGAATTACGAAATCTCTGTTTGCAAGATAAGACTTTGTCGAGGCTAACTCTTTGCTGAAACAGCCAGATGCCGGACACAGAAACTTGATCTGCTTACCATCAAACAAAAGGTTTATAAGAGATTGGACTACATCAGGTGTTAAGAAGGACTGTATTATAAACAGTCATGTTTGAACGGAAATACGCTCCACCTGTGGCCTCCATCTATTGTCTGTGTTTTGTACTCTTTCATTTACATAGTATCATTCTGTATTGCTGAATACTGTCAAATTCCCTGATTTACCATTTGCAGAAAAAGGACATGTAGACTGCATTTGAACCTCCAAATTTATTTTCTGGCCATTCTATTTTATGACAACGTGTGTTTAGCTTCTGCAGTTTGAAAAAATCTAGAGAGTTACATTTGAGTTTGATTATTACATCATGTCTACTTTAAAATACAAAACAAACACCCATATCCTAGCATATTTTCAGTCAAACAGAAACATCCAGTATATTAAAATTACATTTAAAGGCTCAGGTTTCAATCCCAGGTTCTCACATTAGAGTAATACAAACCACGTGTATTAAAGCTGAATCATTCTTTTGTTCAAGTCAACATTTTTCTACTATATGTCAAACTAGTGTTTGTCATACCCAAATTTTAATCCTCATCGGAATTGAGCTTTTAATATCGACTCACATGAAGCTCAGAAAAGTTTAGTCTCTTTACATGTGCATGAAGTTGGCTGGTTTAAAATGTCATATCTAACAGACGTAACGATACAAAATGGAGACACAGGAAAACCTAAAAATGCACACAATCTGTCTTCTGATCTGTTCCCTGAATTTCATTCCGAAGTTTGACACCTCAATACTCAATACCACGCTTTGTTGAAGTGACTGAAAATTGCATTGAAGAAGTCACAAATTATACATGATTGGATCATTTTACACGGTTTTCCTGTCACTAGTTCTCACTCAGTTCTAGATAACTATGAATTAATTATTAGATGATCAACAATTCAGTTCTTGTGTTCTGTTTCCCTTCTTACTTTGATTCATACCCGATGGATATGAGGTATCTTGTTTGTAAGGATTACAGCATTACACTTGTAACAGCCAATAGCGAGACTTCTCTGCAATCTTGCACCTTGGCATTTCAAACTTGTACACTTCTCAGCAGTGAATGGATTACCCATGATGCCTTGCATAGAATAATATGATGTGTACATGACCAATGACAATTATGCAAGAAAATAAGAGATAACCCCCCCCCCCCACCACACACACACACACAAATCTAACAATAGTGATTTCATAACTTCTTGCACATAATAGTAAGTTGAAACTGTTAGAAAAGGTTGAAAACCAGATAAAAACGTAGCTCGAATTTCTGAAATTGGTATATGAAGGTGTCAGTCTTATTAGCATTGATTTTCACATGAGAAATCTATACATTTTGTTCAATATGTTCATATGCTTTAGCAAAATTAATTTCTCTACAGTGTATTATGTACATTATGCTTTTGTAATTCCACACACAAACTTGAAAAATTGTTACCTGAAATTTTCTATTTTCTTCGGTCTTTGTCACCAGTCTGGCCCATTATTCAGAATTCATAACCTTATGGCCAATGTGTTAGATGCCAAAGTGTCATCACTATGCAACTTTTGAACTCAATACCAACTCAACACGGTTTGTTTTATTTGTCAATATTGTATTATTGATATGAAATTTGAAATCTGAAGTGTTGCAGAGCAATTTTTCAACCATTAACAGTATGTAACTTTCAGGCACAACAAAGTCAAAGTCAAAGGTAATTCACACCAAGCCTTTGTGATGGTTTCATGCATGTCAATGTGAAAGTCAAAGTTCACTGAAGCATTATGACCAACAGAGAAAGAGTGACTTTTGAAGCATATCATCAGGCAGCGGCTACTTGGCCTTCGAATAATTCACGAATTCTAAATAATTGGACTATGCTTGGCTATATTATGGAACTTATTTTCATTACTCTTATCAAGTTTCACAAATTTTTTTTTAATGGTTAAAAACCCTGACCATTTTCCAGGTGAGTAGAGCGATAAAGCAGACACGTATAGATGCCGATGATTGCTATGTATGATCACTAGCATATGTCTGGGTCTGATTTATGTATGTTTGCAAAAATATCACACATAAAAATCTCAGTCGTTACCAATGGCTTTGCTATAGCCATCACAGCAAACGTGAGTTATGATGCATTTCACTGGTGATAACTTTACATGAGAATCTGATCATAAAAATTTCCATTGCTTATTGTGAATTGAATCAGTCTTATGATTTAGTCTAAGTTTTTGTCAGCCAAATCATAAAATATCGACAGGGTTACCATTTCATGCACCATTTGCATCTCTTTAAGCTAGTTGTACTCCTCAACTTTATCATCATTATTCTTTGGGGTCACCTATCTTGGTTTAAATGTGGACATACAGAATTCTGGCTCATCATAATTCTGATGTTCTTCAATTTCCTTTTTATCATTTTAAATCTAAGGTAATATGTTTCAACGAAAGTTTTCATGAAAAAAAGAAATGACTAAAATATTAAAAGCCGCTTTGTTGCAGGAATATTTTGCCATAGGATAATGCAATTCAAATGATATACAAGAATTCACAGAAGGAAAGCGATTACAGAAAGAAAATTTGCGACAAAATTTAAAAGACAAAGTTGAACCACACACATTTCCCCTTGAAAAGGCCAACAAATTATTGATGCTTTATTGTATCAAAGAATGGATATTTTTGTAACAAATACGAACAATGCCAAAAAAGTGAATTTTTACGTCACAGATGACATTTGAAATTATAAGATTGCGAGTCGAACGGAGATAAACTTTTGGATTTCCATGGCTCTTCTGATGTCTGCTAAATGACTATGCCCTAGGCTGGAAGCATTAAATCTACCAAAAATCACGAAAACTACATCTGTGCCAATAGCATTTCAGACTGACATGGTAGCATGGACGGAAATCAATTTGCCTTAACCCGAAGCAAGCCAATATATCCCGAGCACTATCACATGCATGCATGGGAAGTAATCAAAAAAAGTAGAAGCTGAATCACTGAAGCCATGTTGTTGAGGCATCCTCTGTACCAGGATAATCAGAGACAGAGACACTGTTCAAAGGCATGCCGCAGAAGGCACGCAGAGTTGGGAGTGAAAAGAGAATCCACCTTCAAGTCACTCATTTTGTAGCTGGACTAATGATGCCTGTTCCTGCGGTCAGAATCAGTAGAAATATAATTCGCATTCTCGTTATAAAGATGAGACCAAAATCTTGTGGGTGGCAATTTCAAAATACAAATATCCTGTCTGCAAAGTACCATCTCATTAATATGCGAACAGATAAATGCAAAACATTTTGGCAACACAGCACTGTGTCATTGAAACCAACATCATTATGCCTCTTTACAGACAAGCTGAACATGTTAAATTATACCAACTGAGTATTTATGTCTGTTCTTTCATAGCGAACTACTCTCCTTTGCACACCAGTTTCTTTTCTACACAATGAAGTTATTAAATATTCACCAGGAAAGAAAATACAGGGGTAGGGGTGCAGGAGGGAGACTTGTTTTCTTTCCGTCACTATGACTGCAGTCACCTGAGCTCTCACAATGATTGCGGCTTCTTTTCCATGATGGAATACATTTCATGTTCGTTGAATGGTTGAAAATTCTTTACACACTTTCTGAGAATTACCATGGAAATATCACCACATCCATTCAATCAGCATTAAAAGATATCATTATGTAGGCATGCACTCAACAGTTTGATATATCGAGGGTAAAACTTACAGCATTGTCTGAATGCCGACAGCTAACACTGTGATATATATGAATGATGATTTTGGTAGCTTTAAAGTACAAATTTTCTGTTGGTCATTTTAGGTCCCTGCAAGCATCAATACTAACACTGGTTGGATGTTTACAACCATCCTTTTGTACAAGTTGGTGCATATTTTTTCATGTTAAAAGAACTTGGCATTCTTGTGACAATACAAGATTATATTATGTACACCCTTAACTTTGACTAAACACATCCAAAGAGTGTAAGATTTGGTGACATGAGAAACAGAATACTGACAGTAAAAACATGGTACAGAATTCCATTAAGTTGAAGCATACAGCCTCTCCTTTCATACCCTGGAAAAAATTGATCTACACAGAGACAGCTGATAAATTTATCATCTCCTGAGCCACTTTCACCCTAGTTTTTGCAATAACAATGTCATATCGACCATACCCCTTGTTTTTCTGACAAAAACAGACCAGAAAATCAATGAGAATCTGATGAGTTGAAAAATATCTGACCCTACTCGGAGACATCTGTTACCTTAAAAAATTGGGTCTCTTCTCTTTCCCTTGTTTTTCTCTAGGACAAGTTTGTATATTAATATTATGAAAATCAATATTCCTTGATATTGATCCAATTTTTAATGCTTACTATTAATAATTACATTGATAGTGCTGCCCTAAACATTAATTCATGATAGGCTACCTGGCCATGCACAAACAATGCAACTCATCTAACCCATTCACTATCAAATATAAGTAATGACATTGGTGCAAAGTACAGCATTCTCATCATATTCAACATCAAGGTCATATAAGGATCTTTCATTACTCTCCATGCAACCATAAAACATGCCCAAATAATGTGATATAATGATTAGATAAGAATCAAGGCATCGTTTATATCGGCACACATCATGGTAAGTGGACTAAGCCACCTAAGGTTGCTAAGTATCACTATCACAGGAAGGATGTGCACAAAGATTGCGGCATTATAAATACAGTAGCGGACGATACTCAAATGACTATATATACCTATTTGCCTATCTACATATAATTACCTTTACGATAATGATCGTTAAAACTGTCTGCGGGGAAAAAACAACAACAGCCTTTATGGATTTTCTTTGGTGATCATTGCATGCTGGGGTATATGACAAGAGTGTCATGCACATAAAGATCATATTTATCATGCTTGGCAATTTCATTGAATAGTTCTTGCTGATTTTTCAATTAAATCACTTCATCATAGATATAAAACATTGATGTATTACTATTATTTCCTCCTGACTACACTTGCTGGTAGCAATAAAAATTGACAAAAAATTCATACCACTGTAAGTTGTAGCCTTCTTTAATAACCATTGATAGTAAATAGCTATCAATTTATTTACGTGAATTGTGACATTAATTTCTGCTGGTATATCATGAGAATAGAAGTCAGAGGAGAGAGAACTTGATATGCATTTCTGTGTGCAAGAATAATTGCATGGATGTATCGTTTTCGTGCACTTCTGAACCAAAAACTTCAGATACAACATGTTAAATCTTTTTGAACACACTATAGAATTAGTTCATGAAACACAATAGTCTCATTTGTTTCTCATAAAACCTTAGATGAACTGTACTTTTAGACGTCACGTATTTTGTATCCACTTCACACTGACTGACAGTACCCAGTAGCCTCAGTAGTAGTTCATGCTTACATTAGCGTATAACTCGGACCATGTATTTGCTTCATTGAGTACATACACACATACACACACACACACACAGAGAGACTGTATGTAACATATGAATCATACTATGATGGAACATGGTGACTGGCTATTTACACAACCTGATTACAAGTCATTGCTACAGCTGCCTGTGTTGCCTGTGAAAATATACACTCAGTTTAATACCCTGTGAAAGATAAAATGATGAATTTGATGTATGCATGCAGTGATTCTTGATTGGTGGTATTTTCTGCTCATTCTATGTCATATGACATCATACATTGTTTCACTGGTTCTGAAGTCCCCGAAATACGTGTCAAAACAATCAAAAATTGATATTACTTGTTTCAGTTTTGCATAAAATTAACTTGCACCGGCCTTTCTGCAATATTTTTATTTATTGAGAATGGAAACACTTGTGACATACGAGGTTTGTCACTGTGAGTTGATGACACGTTGTGATACCCCTTATGTCACTCTAAATTAGCATGGCTGAATGAAAGAAAATTGAACAACAGTAGTGGATAGATATATAATAAGAATGTCATATCTGTTTTCTAGTAAAAACTTAGTTTTTTGACCTGCAGCATATATGCTATAATGTGAATGAAGGCATCTCAGTTTGATATTTTGTCTGTATCCAAAACACTGGACTGAGTGAAGTTGAATATATTTGAATACAAAATGAGCCAACATATTTTTTTTACAATACTTTCCTAAATTGATATATATATTATATATATCAGAACTGTAGAACGTTCTATGCCAAGATGCTAGGCTAACATATTTGTGTCTGCCTTGTTAATGTTAAGGCACTTTATTATACAATAAAGACAAACACAGTTTCTAGCCATTCTGCTGAAATCTTCACACCAGCCTGTACAGCTAGCTGATGTGTGTGGAGTGTTTTAGACAGCTTGCCTCTGGTCATGATACAGCTACAGCACTTTTATTCAATAAAAATTACACAAACACAATTTACTGATGATAACAACTTTGTTACCCGGGAAAGTTCATAACACTTGAATGTGTAGAGTGAATTGTGTCAGACAATGAGACTGCAGAATATATTCTGAAGTAGACTTGCTATTGTATGAGATTCTAAATTGTTGTAAATGAATGATGACAAAAAAAGGAATCTCTTAAAAGAAAAAAATCCAAATCGCTCATTTTGCACTTGATTAAGAAGCATTTACAGTTTATAGTGAAATTTGTATTTTTCTTTAAATTCACAGCATATCTAGTGTACGATTTTAGAATGAATAATGTAGACAGTGCTTTCATGTACACTACTAGTAAGCTATTTATATCTCATTAAACAGACTGTTATTAATGGCGTTATAGTTGGGACTAGTCATTAACGATGCCATAATTACCCTAATTACAACTAATACTAATTACCTCATTCAAATTATACAAACCTTGCGAGCATAATTGAGTATTTAATCATTACAATGAAAAAAAAAAGAAAAAAGTCTGGAATAAGTTTGTATCTGTTAATCTGCGTTAGTATACATGTACATTCAGTTGTTCCATGGGGAAATTTCCATTTTGACAGAAAATGTTTTTGAGACAAGTGAAGGATATAGATTTTTCACTCTGTAGCAGAAAAAAATGACGCAAATCTGGCTCTAGCATACAAATTTGTATTACTATAATTGTGAAATCTTAAAAAATAGATTTAAAGGTGATGGCAGTATCAAAATACAATTTTTTGAAAGTCAAACTAATATTTTCACTGCAGGCCTTAAATTAGTAATTTTGTACTGCATTGTAGAATTTATCATATGTTGATATTTTAACACGTCATATTGAAGGATTCTTCACACCTATTTATCTGACATGGTAGTGTCCTCCATAAAGCATGGATGAGTCATATCTATTAGATGGAAAAGATTATTTTATTCGGAGGGGTGGCCGTGTCCATTAGGTCGAGGGAGCATTTCCACCTATTCTGTGATCGTTATCTGTCAAAATTCGGTATGACTATAGTGGCTGTCCAAGCATATGTAGCTAACAACTCAAAACCATCAACGTTGTGATGAAACAAGAGTGGGAAAACAAACACTGGAATGGAGAGAGAGTGCAAGCAAAATGAAGTGATTTAATGTCCAGAGAAAGACAAAGTGATCTGAGTCAAATAAGAAGGTCAACGAGGCAGTGAATTTTTCGAAAGAAGGGAATTCAGGCTTACTCTTGAAGTAAATTGTCCTGTACAGAGCGCATAAGAGAGTTTTATTCCAACCACTACAGGTACTAACTGGTAATGGAAATTAGAAGGGTTTAGACTTGAGATTCTGCTAAAAGATGTGCATCAACTCACTTCACTCTAAATATTTCACCAACGTGTATTAGCACACACACCCCCACTTCAAAACAGTCGTACAACAAAAATTAAATATGCCATTTTTCATTTTTTTTCTTCAAAGCTGTGGATTTTTAATACATAGTGCTATTAGTAGACAGGAAATTTCACATTAATTTGTGAATACGAAAGTAAAATATGAATTTTAATTACAACGAAAGGATATGAAAAGGAGGTTTATTTTTGAAAATTTGATGGCTTTGGTCATCGTAAAAAGGGAAAGACAAATCAAAAACCAGAATCTTTGAGTGAATCTGTTCGCTAAGTCTTAATAATTTTTTGACAGCAAAAAAATATAAAAATGAGATTTATTTTTAAAAAATAGATGTCTTCAACCATAGCTATACTTCCACTATAAAAAGTGGAAAAAAAACCTATATTTTGTGCAAATCATAATCTTTGAGTGAATCTGTTTGCTAAAAAATAGATAATTTTTGACCGCGGAGAATCTGATAGTTTGATTTTTGAGGCAGGTGGGAATTGATGTAGTGTACAAGTAAGGATCCTTTGACACATTATCTGTGCATTGTCAGATATAAAGAGGCTCCACTTGGACTGCCTGGGTCACATCTAATTGGATTTTACCAGGTCTTAATAAGGAAATGAAAGCCGACTCAGACTGCCTCATTAACGGCACTAACTACACCAAAATTACATTTGCTTCTTACAACATGGCTGTTTGCTGCTAAAAACACAGCGAACAAACTGAAGTGCTGCGAGCCACTGCGCGTAATTGGCTTCCTGTACCAACCTTGGCAATAGATTTCTTGAATCCGAAATATATAAGTTTGAACCTTTTTTTCTTCACTTCACTGGTGTCAAGCAATCATAGAAAAACAATTCCACAGAGACATTTTCTAGGTTGAATTTATTTTTTTCTGTTCATTTGTTTCTTATGTGATCTGATCACGATATCGCACAACTCCCAGTGGGGGTGCTGTCACTGTTTGAAACACTCACTCCATTGCATTTGGTTTTTGTGCGTGCTCATTTCTGAGACAATCTCCACACCCATAAAAAAAACCATGTTGCATGGCCGTGGTGGGAACAAACCACAAGAAAATCATGAAATGTTGTGTTGCTGTGATGCGGAAAAACCACAAACATATCACGAAAATGTGGGCAACAAACCCACAAATGTTTGGCAGTCATATCTTTTTAGGACCTGTCTATAAATTCCCCAGACTGCTATAATGTTAACAACCCCAATGCATTTCAGTGAATTGTGTTCAATACTGAACCTGCTACTAATACAATCTGATTAAAATCTGGTGGAGACCCAGGCACAACAGATTGAATGACGTAACCAAACACATACACAGTCAAAGGGTGAACACACTTGAATGAATAAATTGAAGGATGTGCAAATACAGCGTATTTCTCCATCACACATTTAATCAGATATTACATCGCACACAGGAATAACCTTAAATCACAATCTCTGAGTAATAATTTACAAACTGTATATCATGACAATAACAATTGACCTTGTCTGATGTATGAATGTATAATTATTTACACACTCAGAAATCAGTTTCTCTTGTAGCAAATTTTGAACTGCTGTTTTCTGAACATGGACACTTTTACACTTTGAATGGAACATAATAATTATGGATGTATGAACATCATAGACTTTGGTATTTAACGTATAAATATATATAATTTGTCGAGACTTTGATATCAGTTTCTCACCAACACTTTAGAAATGTGTCAATTATAGGCAACACTTTGATGGTATTAACGGTTTCTCACAAATACTTTGGAAAAGAGAAAATCTGAACGTGGCAATTGTAGGTAATGAATTGATCAAGACTATATGAATACACAGAGGCCTTAAAATGAGTTTCTTACTAGTATCCACGAATATGTGAAATTTTGGACAAGTATATAAACCCTAAAGCTACAGGGAATACATGTATGTATGAATATATAGAAAGACCTTGATTTGAGTTCATCGGTACTCTGGAAATCGTCATTTTCAACGTGTTGGCTGAAAGGAATTCATGTATTGGTTGTGACTATGAATACATTCAGACTTTCAAATTGGTTTCTCACTAGTTCGTTAGAAAAGTGAAATTTGTGATGTGTACATTACACAACACACCTAGAGAGGTAAATGCATTCATATAGATTGCATGTATGGAAATATAGAAATTTTCATATAGGTTTCTCACCAGAACTTGGGAAAATGGAATTTCTCTAAAAGTTAATATTTAGATGAGACACATGCATAGGGAATGTCTCTTTACCCAGATTGCATCTATGAATATACAGACCAGTAGTACGATGATGAAAAAGTTACATTTTTGACCAGGGAAAAGTGACACACTAACAATCGAGAAATGCATGCAGTGATATACAATGTAGATTGCAGGTATGCATGAATATAGAGACCTCGACATCAATTTCTAATGTGAATTTTTTTTACCACAAAGTTAACAGGCATTAATTCATTGTAAATATGAATAGCTTTTTCATCAGTGCTTAGGACAATCTCCATTTTGAATGTATTAATGGTAGCATATGTCCCGAGCTGACTGGTTTTAGATACCGCCTACTGAACTGACGAAAAGTACCATTACAAACATACCGTAGTATCTGTTGAAAGCCTGGGATTACTAACCTAACCATGCTGTCTGAATGAATGGAAGATGACATCACTTTTTGATCAGGCCACAAATCTAAACATTTTGTCCTTTTTTCTTTGTTAAATCCTTTTTTTCTGTGTTAAATCTCTACTATTAAAAGCTGTCATAGAAATACACATTTTGTATCGATCAATTGGTTTTAGAAAAAAAAATGGGATGAGTAGAACTTATGAAAAAAGTGAAATTTTTGTACCTGTACTTCAATTTTGGTGAATATTAACAATAATATATTATATAATAATAATTACAAAAATAATTTCTTGCTTTTTGTGAATATTAATAATAATTACTTCTCACTTTTTGTAAAAAAAAATAATGATGATAATTTCTCACTTGATAATATCTGTTGGAATGAACGTTCTTATATTTCATGCCGGGGAGAACAGTGACAAGTATACAATTGGCCATACTTGTATGTCCTTTCAACAACGATAGTATACATGTAATTATATATCTCTCTTTAGCTGATGGCAGTATTTTATGGTGGTTATGCCTCGCTCATAATTACAATTGATATTACATGTTAAATGACTACATATATACAAGAATATTATCGATGTGTTCCTTGATGAAAAAAATTCTATGCAGAAAATATGGATTTTTTCGGTGAAATTATTAATTCACAGATATAATATCACAGATCATAAAGTGATAAAACAATGATAAAGTTTGGTCAATTTTTTCAAAGCTTATATTTCACTGTTTTACTTAATATTTGATTTTGTGTGCAGTTTACATGTTTAGTGAAGGCAGTTTTATGGTACTATTACATACAATTTTCAGAAGTTGAACAATTATCATTCACTTTCATTCAAAACACTCCGTATGGAAAATTTGTGACCCCATCAATCAGGGCTGTATGGCACAAAATATTTCTTTTCATATCAAAGAATTTCTTCAATCATTCATGCAGATATAATAAAGTCGAAAATATTACTGATTTTGGTGTAAGTGAAGAGAAAGGATATATTACTTATAAAAAATATTACTTGATGTCAAAATATTTTTTACTTTTTTACTCTTTGAAAACTGTGGCAAAGCATTAGCTAGAACTGTTCCTATATTTATTTTGTACATTAGATATCAACCCTTTATATATATATATATATATATATATATATATATATATATATATATATATATATATATAGAGTGTGTTGTATCTAACTAGGAAGATTATCTCAGCCTCTAAATCATTTCCAATGCAGCACACAATTGAAGTACCACTGTAAGTATAGATGAAAACAATAGCATTGCTAGGCAACAATGGTGAGTGGGAACATATGGAGAAGAGCTGCATCCGTGGTGATAATGAAATGTGACTAAAGTGGATGTGATGGATGTGAGCATATTGAACCCTACCGAGGAAGACGGTAGAAGGGAGATTTGGAGATCGGAAATTTCTGAGTACTGAAAGCCGATCAGATAAGTGAAAAGTAAGTGCAATTTGTAAATGAGTCATATGAGGAGAAAATACTGAGAGAGAGAGCGAGCGAGAAAGACAGAAAGAGGAATCAGTACTGACTGAAATACAGGGAGATTTTGGATATATATATTTCATGATACGAAGCATCAAATTAGTGAAATGCCTGCGTGTACTAAAGCATATACAATATTCATACTCTCTGATGGAAAACACATTGACTGGGTTTAGTATATTTTGAGTGTCGATTGACATGCAAAATTGGAAGTCTGATTTCCTCCACACAGAATTCAATATGAAACAGTGTATACGACTACCAAGCCATCAATACCATATGCTAGTAAATCCTACATCAAGTCATAAATCTTATACTAAAACTGTTTGTCGTTTTAGTACCTCATCAATATTTGTCATTCACGGTTCAAATTAGCAGCATTCCATTGAAAGCAATGCATGACTCATAAAAAAAAGAAAGAAAAACTCCCACGTCCTTCATCCTGTGATTCCATCCACCCTCATCGCCTGGTTCCCTAGAAACATGTCATAAACTGTCGGCAACAGGTATTTCCAAAGGAAAGCATCTACTAGGGAGATGTAATTCCGGCATCAGGAAAATGTGCTAAGTATACAGGTCAAGGTAGGCACAGAATGATAAATGACTAGAGATGTGTACATTTCCATCTCAATCTCAAATAAATCCATCAACAAACAAGAGATCAAACTTTGATGTTGAAAAAATTTTTTCCTATGCAGGGTAACGAAATAAAATTGGCCATAAATTGCCACTTATCATTATATACCTAAACTGCAAGTGAAAATGGTTCCAATGGGAAAATCTACAAAATTTGTAATGGAGAACAGTGGAGATGATGATACTGGTGCATAGAACCAATGGTGGCAACATCTGCAACTACACATATGCTACATTAAGCTAACAATCAGCCTTACCTGCTGCCTCTACCCCTACCATCACCGTAGTTTTCATCAAATTTCTTCTCATTTTTGAATGAAACATGTGTCGAATATATGTCGAAGTTTGAAAGCAGGGCAATGTTTCTGCACATTCAGCTCAAAACTGGTGTATTTTCTCACCCCCAAATGACATTTTTTTGGGGGATAAGAAAACTGTTGAGTACGACAACACACAAATCAACAGGTTTGATGTTGCTGCAGCTAGGAGTGAAGGAAATCTACTGTACTACAGCCAATATGAACTGTGACAACCCTGAACTCATGAATATTCAAATGAGATTGATTATCCAAATTTATTCTAATGCGGGTTATAATCATTAATATTTCATGACAGAGGTCATCCATAGCTAGGCAGTATGTAATGAGAGTTGACAGCGTTTCCTACACTAATGGCATTATTATGTAAATGGCTGTCACGGTCTCAGGCAGCGTATCACATCAGTGCCGGGTTAGTTGGGATACAAATAAACAGGCAGTTTAATGACGATGAAAAAAATATATGATGAAACACGCTGTTGACCCTTGAAACTGAGACAGATACAAATTCACTCAACAGTTGATGCATGTAATATTGTATTTTTAGATTTTATCACAGCAACCACAAAATTTTTGAAAGTTGAAAAAAAAGAGCTGTTGCTGCAATGACAACCAACAAATACAAATTCACTAAATATTTAATGCATGTAATATTACATTTTCAGATTTTATCAAGTCGACCACAAAATTTTCTCATATAAAAAAAAGAGGTGTTCCTTTTCTAGTGACAACGAACAAACTTACAAATTCTCTAAATATTTTATACATGTAATATACTATTAGATTTGGATTTTATGACATCGACCCCAACATTTTCTCAAAATCTGTTACTATGATCGAAACTGCCAAATATAAACTCACTATATCACTGCTGCTTTTTAATATAATTATATTTCATCAAATTGACGGCAAAATTTTTCAAAAAATCTGAAAAGAATGGCTGTTGCTGTTCTAATAATCAGACAATTTATGATTTCAATGGTTAAAGCTGGATGTGAATTTAACTATCTGTCTCCATTCATTAGTGACACATCCTTTTCACATACACGATTTACATTGGGGGGTGAAATTGATTGGGTGTGTACCAGATAATAGTAACATTGTAACAAAAGATGCGAATACATTTCACTTCAGTCACATTATTCATTCCCTTAAGCTACTATTTTTTGACCCTATTTCAATTTTTGTGATTTAAAACTGTCGATACTCATTCAACATTTCCTGTTGTTATCGACAAAAAGGAACTGACTCTCTGATGAAACAGGAAAAAAAAATCTGTCCTTTGGTCTCATATTTCATTTTTCTTTCATTACAACATAACACCAGTCAAAAAAAAATCTCAAGAATCGAAGATTTTGTAATAAATCCCACATTTACACATTAATATGGTAATATCATTGTCGTATAATACAGCCAGGGGGTCTGCATATGGAAATAAGATTAATTGCTATACTACCTCCAGGGCTGATTTAAATATCCACATTATCGAAAAAAAAAAAAAAAAATGCATTCACGATATTCAAATTTACACTCTCATTGACTGACATTCATTGATGGTCTAAATTGACTTGTGTATATATAAACCAAGACTTTAGTGAAACATATCCCACTTCAGACTTCTCCGTTTATTAAATTGTGGATAATGGACATCAACACATACAGAGGTCAAAGCTAAGGAAAGGTGGGATATTATAGAGCTGCAAGACTCAATTTACCACGGATTTGATGTGATTTGTAAAATCAGGAACACACGTATTTGCTGGCTAATTTTCATGGACATATCCATTATAAATATATACTGTATATATTTATATACAAACCAAATTAATATCCCTGCCCTGAAAATGACATTTTCATCCTAAAATAGTGAAAATATTAATAGTGTGTGTATTTATACTGAGCCTCGAAATCACTATTACCCAAATCTATGAAATGCTAATTTTCTGCTTGGCAATGACGAAGTCGCTATTAATAAAAATTGTTACATTTAAAACTGCTCTTTTCTTTGTATCGATATTTATCACTCTCTCTCTATATATATATATATTTCTATTTTTATGATAAACACTTTAGTCCATATGAACTATACACCCAGCTGAATCAATGAATGCGTGACCCACAGATTTCCCATGATGCATTTGTCAGGGATGTGGTTGACGTGGCCGTAGAAATTATTTCATTTTTAATAGGCAGGGAAATCGTAACAGTTTCAGTAGGATTCTAAATAAAACACTGCAGTTCTGTGATTTTTTAATGCTGAAGCTAACAATTTCTCTTAAATTTACTTAACTTTGAAAAATTAGGAAGATATCAATAAAACTAAAAGTTCCCACGGATTGTTAACATTTGTTTTCCAAAAAAATTGAACAATGTTGTCGTTAGCATTGATAGTAAAGGGGAATAATGAATTTGACATTGGAAAAGGTCAACAGTAGCATGGTGGATGTGGATATTTTGGAATAAAAATTTGCCCTTTTTCTGAAAACTATGATTCTAAAATTTGACAACTAAAAATAATGCTATCCCATCTGTTGCAGCAAATACCAACACAAATACTTTCTTTGTCCAAACAATTCAATTTAGACAATTGGCTGCTAACAATGAAATAAAACATGTCCTCTTAGAATTTCAGGACCAGTATTCTAACAGGTGGTTGTATAGTAATTGGTGACACGAGTATTGTCTTTTGTACACCCTTCCCTCCTCCATTATAAGCATATAAATAACATTTTTTTCTTTATTTTTATGTCTCTGAACTTTTCATGGCAAACATTTCAACTGTTTTAAACTCTCAACACCTGACACCCTATATTGAGGATGTAACTACATTGTCACTGACACCAAGCCAATAAAGGGGCTAATGCAAGAATGAATATTTAATATCAATAATATTTGAATGAAAGGTCATAGTAACGATGAGTTTATATGTAAACATAGTTGCTACTAGGATCTCATTTTGTATCATGAAGTCTGAGAAATCTTTTATAAGAATGAAACTCAACTCTGAGCAAACAAATTTGATGTGAACAAATTCAGGGAAATATTCCAAAATCACAATCTGCGATAATATCAGTTTAATTTCATGCAAAAAAATAAAGAAATAAAAAAATAAAGCAAACCAAGTTTCCCCTTTGAGGTTTTTTCTTTTGCAATAATTATTTGACAGTACAAATCAGTAGAAATTCTATATAATTCAAATATTAATAATTTGTAGACTAAAGCAACCCTGGATAGATAACACAGTGTGAATCTTGGGGCTAAGAATGTAACAAATAAAATAAATTGTATACTGTCGCCACACAAAAATGTTATCGTGGGTGACTTTACATGAAAACACTGGTGGTAATAATGGGGGTGTATAGATCTGTATATGATACTGGCGTTCTTTTGAATCATAAAAATCCTGATTTTTACAACACCATATCCACCCATTCATTTCTCTTATATTACCGTGACATTTCACTACAAACAGATTAAAATGCAGACAAAAACAAGAATACGTCATTTGAAATGAAATCCAAGACTTGAAACCATACTACGTGAAGTAATATCTATATTTCATACACACACTAATCATTTGATCAGTCTTACTCCACGTTACAAAGTGTATTTTATACCGTCAAACAGCATAGCGTTACCACTACTCTAAGGACAGGCTAATTGCTGATGGTGGTCGTGGTAATATCAAAGTGACGCTGTAATTGGTATTATATGCCTATCAGATGAATTGTGATTTTTATCACTCTCCTATGAAATATTAGTGTACTGATCGACACTTACAGAGAGTCTACAAAACAGACAATTTAAAAAAAGAGAAAATGGTGTGTAGCAAATTCCCCTGAGAACAACTTGTCTCAGTTCAGCATTGCCCAGAATCTAAAATATCTCAATGTACTATAGATCAAATTTTGATGATAAAATGCTGAAAATTTCCTGATTGTTGACAACTTTAACTATTTTTACACACTTAGTGTTAATACTTATCCTTACAATAATTCTAATTTGATATCACACAAAATTTGTTATCAAATAACAGTTTACAAATGTTAGCAATATAGCTGGGGGTTTTCATAAGCCAAAAAAAACGAAACTCGAAAATTCGTTTATCAAAACTGGATTGAAAATACTCTGCTGCTTATTTTTGGGTATGTTCACTCAATTTTACTAACCTTATTCTGATTTATTTTCTAATACACTGAATATCAGCCTCTGTATTTTTTTGAAGTTATAATTCCACTTTTGGGTATCATAAATTCAACAAAAATATGCCAATGGGCATTTCTTTTTTAGACCCATAAACAATTAATCTATCACACACATGCAACAGCATAAACAACGGCCATACGTGTACATGTTGAATATTTAAGAATTTCTATTGTGGCACAAAACCCCCGACAATATTGACAATTCCCAATGATACACACAGGCTGAATGGCTGCCATGTTGGCAAATAACCTAATTTGCATAACAAAAGGATGCCTCTGTTAGCAATGCTGAGAGCTTGTCTCTCAGCTGCTGCATTCACTGTATCCATGGATATAATGAGAGCTATAGATAATACTAAAACAGAGGGTGCAATTGTAATTAAAATTTCATAAAAGATTTTATTTTTCAGTAGTCAGTCCCTAATTGTCAATTTTCTCTTTTGATAGTAATTAAAATTTGTAATTAACAATCCTGTCATATTTTCTCTAAACTGTTTAATTACACCATTTGTCACCTTAATTAGTTATTTTGACTATTTTTTTTCTCTGTTCTCAACTCCAAAATTTAATGAAAAATGCGAATATTTTTCTGTATCTTTCCACTACTTGTAAAAATCCAATGTATTATTTTAGTGATTGATTTATCAGAACATCACTGATGGTTTTAGTCAATAAAAAACCCAAACATTTATCAACATTTGTACATTAAATAAGAAGGTTTTAAAGCTGGATAGAACACGAGATCATAACTATTTTGAAAGCAACAACATTGTCTGACAGAAATAGATAAACTACACACACTTTTAGTTGAGGTAATGGTCATTTCTGTTCAATACATGGATTATTGACAACATTTTACAGGAAAACAAAATAAAACAAAGAGAATTTCATACAAATTTCAGAATGAGATTTACATGGGGGAATTGTTTGACACAACACAATATATATTATTTTGATGACAAATAAAACAAGTTGTATTTTTAATTTTTTTTTGATGAGCTAAAATTAAAATGAAGGATTATTGTAACCTACATTCAGAAAGCGACTTCCATGATATCTCACTCGGTTCTCTAACTAAATTAACGAGTATTCGTTGAGAATTGATTTACAAAACCTGACGACATCACATTTCAAATGCTTTATGATCAGACGACAAAAGCAAGTTTTCGGGAAATTATGTTTAAAATCAACAGAAACTATGAAAGTAACATATTTTTCAGAATGACGGCAGATACGTGCACTGTAAAGATATATCACTACATGCCACTTTCAAATTTGCATAACAAAGCTCCTAATTTGCATGACAAAGATTTTGATCTGAACTGATTTTCAGTGGTGTGATGGAGTGAACTGCCACGTATTTGACAACTGCCAGTCTCAGCAGAGTACTGTAATGAGTACGGTGCCCACCCATGTTGTTAACTTTAAATCCTATAGAAATACCATAATTAAACCAAAACCATAGTGTGTATTAATATTCATAATTCTATCTTCACTCACCTGTAGCAAATCTATTAAATTAATTTCACTCTAGAAATATTAATAACAAAATACAACAGATTTGATTGTTGTTATAGTAGGTCTTATTAATTTATACGTTAACATGGTTATTGTGATTGGCATACAAATATTAGACGAAGGCTTGCTTGTTTTTGAACCTGTACACTAAAAACAGCATTTCAATCACCAGTTATTCAAAGTCATCTTAGTGAAACTGGCATCAGATCAATTTGTCAAAATTACTCACATTTTTTTTCTTTTTTGAATAAAAAAGGTTTGATTCCTTTCTACTTGATGTTTTTCGGTGTAAAAAAAAAATGGAATTCAAATCATTATGAAAATGTTATTAGGAAATTCATTTGGGGAAAAAATTTGATATTTTTACAAAAAATCCAGACAATTTATCAATTTCCTATTCTCTTTTCAGTATGGTAGAGGAGATAAAGAATGGTAAAGTGCTAAAGAACAAAATAACCTCTTGTGAATTAGACTAGTAAGAGTAACTGAAATATTAATGGCTAAGGATTACGTTTCACACAATGACGACACTGGCATATTCTGGGGGAGGCAAATCTCACAACAGATCAGTCTCTTCTGTTCTGCTGTTAGATTATGATTATAGAGTCATGACATATGAAACAAAGAAAGCAACACAGAGACAGACATATGTAGCCACAGATACAGACAGACACAGATAGACACAGATACACATACCTGATCACATACTTGTAGACACACATACATTAGGATATGGTATACATTCAAATCTACAGGCTGTTGACAAATATTCCATTGTCTTTCTGTAATTATGAAAACTTAATGTGGTTTCCCCACCAAAACAAGTGGAAAGATACAAATTTCCTTGCATTCAATGACGCTTGTAACTAACAGTTTCCCTTTGAATTGTAGCAATATGCTGCACAATGCAAACAGCGACAGACATTAACGGTATATATAAAACGTAATAATGAAGGCCTACCTATGGGATATTCTAAACACTGTGTGGTCATGCATGGAGAGGCAGCAGAAAGGTGATTAACAGCTAGGACAGAGCAAAACAATGCTGTGCTGTTATTACTACACAATGTAACTGGGTGGAGACCAGCATACTCTTCCCGGGAGATGTCCGCATGGAGAGAATGCGTCAAAAGTAATCTCAATGTAAAATTACCCTGAATGAATACATTATCGTGTACGTCAATGCACCGAGTTGTAAAAACACCGGTGATTTAATGATGAGTTTTATGTGAACACAATAGGCACTTAGTGCGAAATGTATATTTAGATTGATAACTGTATACTTATTATTTCACACATACAAAAAAAGAGAGGGTGACAGAATATTTTCCCCGGTTTAATGGCATCATGGAACTGTAACTAAATTGGCAATGAAATTCTGTAACGATAAACAAATTGTGACGGTAGCTAGTGCAAACACTGGATTTAAGAGCAAATACGTCCCCCTTCAGGCTGCCGAGTCAATGATATGGAACATGTGTCATTTATGCAAGAGGTCAAAAAATATAGAAATTGACACAATAGTATCCAAACATGTACGTTTACACTGAGACAATGAAATTTGTGAGGAAAAAAAAACTATGAGTATGGAACGGTCTAATTTGACTACATGTATGTACACTGATGTGACATGTATATTACCTGAATGGATGCTAGTAGCAAGGTGTGCAATCATTGGTTTACGTCTCGTGTGCATAGCTATGCCGCTGGAATTACAATACTGCACAAGCTGACTACTGGCAGGCACCATGACAGACAATGGAATGAACTAAAAAGTGGGGCTGACTCTCTTATTACTGAGCTCATGTCTATCTGTGCTCGCCATCTAATTTTGGACTGAAATATGCAAATGATATAAACCATACAAAACAGTAGATGACGCGGAGATAATCGTAATATCACAGCACAAAATGAGAGAAACTCCAATACCTGGCTTCACGTAGGGGTACATCTAGGCAGTGTCTAGCAGGGTTCTCTCTTCACCTCAGATTTGTGTCGGTATATACTTAAAAAGACCTGTTTTCTAGACAGACAACGTTCTTAAATACACCCTCGTTACCCATGCAATTTTTCAGGGGTTATACACATGAATTATGAGCATGATTTGGAGGAGTAATTCGTTGCCATGGCAACTTAAAACAGCTGTTGTCAGCAGAAAGGGAAAGCTGTGTGATGCATTGTTAGGTGGTTATTGATTCAATATGCTGATTTCACGCAGACGAAATAAACGTTGCCATTCCAACTCCCTGCTACACCCCCTCCTACAAGATGGTTATCTCCATCACTGACACAAACCGTGAATGTGCAAACAGCCATGCATAATGCACCGATCTCCTTCAAATAAAGAGAGACCCTTCGATGCATGAAATATTTAATAATTGGTTTTGTTAATCTACCGCACAGATTATTCTCTGCCATTCTGCAATGGTGTAAAAATATGAGTTGTACAAAAAACACAAGTCAGTTTTTACACTCTAGCATCCAACACTGCTCTGTGTTATCACTTTGTATGTTTTAATGTTAGTTGATGAAAAAAAAAAACAGAAATCAGTCTGATCTTGGCAGCAGCTGATAGATCTTGTCTCACCTACCACAGTAAAAACTAGGTCTTAAAAGTAAGTGTTTTAATATAAGACTATAAGACTCTTCACGACAATTTGGGATATTGCAATTCTTTTTATAGCTTTTCATCATTTTTCATTTCAAATCTCACGTATTCATCTTCAATTACAAAACATAGAATTACTTTGAACTTTGCACATTCTGGAGTGCCTTTTTTTAGTCAGTTTAAATTAATTTGTGGAATGAAGATGTGTATGTGTGCGTTTGCAGGAGGGGTTCATTACCCTGGAATGTACGGATGAGTTTGAAAGTCCAGGAATGTGGGGATGGGAAAGGAGAGGGGTATTCTTTGAAAGTCATCCATTATTGCATAGTAACAAATAAGACACAAAGAAAACGGATATTGGTTGTTGTGACAAAATAATTACATGACATGCAAGAAATGAGGCATTCCACGATTAAAAATCGCCTTAACTTATACTTTTTTGTCTCTAAATCGATATTTACTTCCAATGGATTTGGAATCTTAGGAATTGGGCATTTCATTATGAGGGAAAATTATTTTTACATAAAAAAAAAACTGTGTCCAAAGTGGAAAGAAGATGTTTTGAAAGAAAAAGTAAATGTAGAATAGGATTTCAATATGTCTGCTGCTGGGATTATGATCAATACTTCCTTTCCATTTCTTTAAATTTGATTCAATAAAATCAACGGCAAGCTGCTTTAAATTGAGCAAACAAACTACACAACATATTGCACACATGTTGTAACCTTAAAGCAAAGCAGTACCGTTGTGTCAGAATTTGAGTTCACAGTAGCAGGTTTTTTCAAATTAACTATGCAAGTTTTGAAAGAGGCTTTTGACTTAGAATCCTCTCAGAATTATACTTGGAGTGATTGGCAAGAAAAACTAAATTTTGTGTGATTTCTTCCTATGCTAGCTATTTCTGCAGGCTGGTTTATAAACTTGGGTGAAAAATCACTGCTTGTTAAAGTGATCATATCTGTGACAATACAGACCAGTTCCATTTTCAGCCTAGTGTACATGGTGCATGTCATTACACCACACTACAACTTCTTAAGGAGCACACTGGCACTGACTGTATGATAGAGGTACTTGAGGATATTATATATAAGAGGCTCGGTAAACTGAGAATGTGCCATTCTGCAAATTATTTCAAATTGGTCCCCAAAATTAATATGATTTTACACAAATACATAAATCAGTTTATCATTAAAATATAACCGCCAGTGTTATAGCTATATATGCCAGTATCAACACAAAATATCTTCTCAATTCCAAAGTTCTTGTCAATAACAACGTGACATCATAAATATTTAGTCCACTGAAGAAGTCAATGGAGTCGAGACAAAATATTTGGACAAGGTAGCATTTCCTGCCTGTGATAAAATAATCGTCAACTGTATTATATTGTAACACAGAGCTAATGAATCTCTTTGGTTCCTTAAAAGTATGTTCACCATGTTTTGATGATTTGTATAAAGTAAGAATAGTACAGCATATGATGTAAGAATCATCCAATTACAGACGAAGTATAATGACCCTTTAAAAATTCACCTTATTTCTGGAATTGTTGCAAGAATTTTGTTCTTCGATAACCAGACAAGTGTAAATGTGATCAAATTTATTTGATCCTGTGTAATAATATTCTCTCATCAGTTTTCATATCACTGGAAATTGTGGTAAAAAACCCAAATTGGCAATGTTCTTAGAGTCAATGAATAGAATAGAATTCAAACAGTGGATGGTGTGTACCAGATCTTCCTTTATAAATATCACTTTTATGAAATCTGAATGGCTAAAATATTTTTAAATTATGCAAATATGAATTTGATGTCCTTTTGTAGTCTTTCTAAAATAAAAACGTTGCAGCCATACAAAAATTTCCTGTTTGTTACACAAAACTACAGACATACTATTAACTAAACAGCGGGGAAATATAACTGATAGTGCAGTGGAAAGTTTACCAACCACGCATTCATTATTTCAAAAATTGGCATATTTTAGATAATAATGTTCGTGTTATTGAATTTAGGTCTGTCTCATTGTTCATTATTTCTACATCTTTTTGATAATCTCAATTCATTTTTACGTGATTTGGAAACTTAATGAAGTTTTATACGTCTAGTAAAGGATGCAGATAAACTCAACAGGAAAAGGAAAACTCCACATCAGAGGAGAGACACCAAAGAGATTAAAATCTCTGACAGGCAATGCTCACCTTGGGGGCCAGATGAGTTGCTAGGTAACAATAAAACCTCAGCCTGATTTTATCTCCTATGCTGGTTATCATTTGAGAAACTGAAATGCCACATGGATTCATTAAAACGTATGTAGCACACAAAAGCCTCATTGCAAAGGTCAAAGGTCAAGAGGAGGGGAATAGGCAAAGCAGACGCAGTGAATGGATGCTGGCCCTTGGGAATCATTTGCGTAAATGGCAGCTCATGCTAATGTCAGTCCATATAATATCATACTATGCAAATATCCCAAAACACATATCTGGGTAATTTGGCCCATGATGCAATGTTGGTTGACAGTTTGATATGAGTTTCTCCACAGGGAGTGAGTAGCAGTGATTGGAATTGCCTGACCTCAGCGCATGCTCAGTATTGAGAGAAAATGAAGCTGTTTATCATTCGTCTGTATTATAATTTTTTGTCTTTTATTTTTCTGGGTCATTCTCAATATATCTTCTTATCTGACCAGAAAATGTATTGGGAAAACATTTCTGATAAAGAAACTGACACTGGCTATGAAACAATATTCTGGGTCATTCTCAACATCATATCTTAAATATCTGACCAGAAAATATAACTTAATCAAGACACTGCCTACTGTTATGGATATTAAACAACAAACTATCATTTCTGAGAAATGATTCAAACCAAATACACTGATCTGGATACGAAGCTAGTAAAAAGATTTCTAGGTTATTCACAACATCATCTTACATACACCAGAAAATGTAATATAATTATGACAGTGGATATTAAAGAACAAACTATCATTTCTGAGGAAAGACAGAAAATGAAATACATATTGGCAACAAAAATGGTACAAAAATTTTGAGGTCATTATCATCATATACCAGAAATGTAATTTGACTAAGTAGAAGGTAACTGCTTAAAGATATGACATACACCAAACCATGCCATTTGTAATGATATAAAATTATTACAATCAAATATACTGGCTACAAAACTGGTTAAAAATTAAAACCAACTACAACATACTGGATACAGAACTGGTAAAAACCCCCACATTTTTACCAACTCTCAAAAATGCTAATTATAACCGTGTATATTTGTAGATATCTTGTTAAATCTCACACTAAACACTTGAATCATATGGTAAGGAGAAGAGTAATTGACTAGAGGTGAATACAGGGTGGTGTTCAAGTGTGGGCTAGTTGAGGTGTTAATGGAAATATCAACATCAGTAAGCACGAATTCCATCTATTACTTATCAAATACTTATCGTTGATTGCATGGGTGGACTTAATTACCATCATGCCATCTACTTTGCTAGACTCTACTTGGATTGGTTCCAAACCCTTGGGTTTTTATCAGCTAACCATACATATATCATTTTTAGATGTATACCATATGGATAGGGTACAACTTGTACAGACAACAAACATATTGGTTACTGATATGATGGATATGCATGTATGCATGCATGTAGTGATGCTGGGAATATACATGAATTATACATGCATTACGGGTACCTACAGGCTACATGTCTTCATGCATGCTTACATACATGCATAAATACATGCACGCACGCACATTATATGCACATACGCACGCACATACATACATACATACATACATACATACATACACACACATATACCGTACATACTCACATTCATTTAATACATATATGTAATGCACACACAGGGATATAAACTGGTAGGTGCACTGGCTGCAAACTTTGTTCTGCACATCAGTCAGAAACACACACACACACACACACACATGCACAGGTGTCAAACTAAGTGACACTGAATAAACTTTATACACCAATCTGCGAGTGAAGAACAATATAGGAATGCAATGAAGAGATAAATGATAATACAACATCATGTACATGTATGTGAGGCACTGTAAAGTGTATAGTTTAATATCTTATTACTAAATGTAAAAAAGATAATCCCATTTCCTATCCATACATTTCCATGCTAGATGAAACTCTTCAGGGAATACATTTACAGTAACCTTGTGTGTGACGAAATAAGTGACATTGACACTCATACAGACAGGGCATTTAGTGACTGGCAACAGTTCAACGCAGGTTTCATCAAAGCCATGCTGTTGTAACATACATAGTGCTCACAAATCAAATCACTTGGCTATGATGCATGTGGGCGGCTACACATATAAAACTCAATGTTTTCAAAATCACATTCACGTAATTTGGACCAAATTTGAAATTGAATCTAACACTGACGGTTACCGATGAACGCTACAGCTATTGATAATTGGTGAAGATTCAACTCATCTAGTCCATCAAATATGAGGCTGCAGTATTATTGATGACGTCTTTTCAAAGACACTATGATACATACACATTTTACTAAATCTGGGTGGATACAAATTTGCAATTTCTGAATCGATACCCTGTTGTTCAAAGTCACGACTACGTGAGTCTGAGAGACTGAATTAAATACACACACTTGTATAGTGCACAGTATGTGAGTAAATCCCAAATATGTGTTCTTCCTACTACTTATAGTTCAATAAATATCAAAGATGGCATTCAGTCCTCAAAAAAAGAGAGAACTTTTTCTGGATGTCTTTTTTACAGCAGACAGCTTAACCACCTTGAAGTAAACTGAACTCTAAACATATTCATGCCAGTACGTACCTAATTTTATTCTGTACACTATATTATTCCCCCTAATTTTTGTTCACTCAGCCGAGGAAAATATGACTGACTTAAGGGGTCTGTCTTGTCACAGAATGAGTGTCCAAACCCTCAACTTTAATACCATCACAAATAATTTTCATTTGAGAGGAGAAAAATATTGAGTAATCATAATTATTATTAAAATCATTATTTTGATGGAGATAGTAATGGCAATTTTGAAAGTTAAGATTCATAATTTGAGCAAAGTCATAATTTTGAGGGAGATAGTAATGGCAATTTTTGAATGTTTTGATTCTTAATTTGAGGTACCATGGAACTAATGGCATATTGCCAGAATTGTTGAGATTTAGAATGACCAGAAAATTTACATTTAATATGTAATTTCTGATTGGACGTGTATGACTTGCTTTGAGCAAATGGTAGACATGTATATGGTTGCAAGTTACCATGTGCATAAGACAGGAAAGCATGGTCAAACCAACAGGGAGTAAAATGCCTGATACACAAGAGGTTGCTTCTTGTCAACCGGTCTCAATGACATGGTCCCATATGTCACGGATCCCCAAGTGAATGTGAAGAAAAAAACATTGAAATACAAGACCTTAATATTGTAAGATCATAATTCATGGTAAAATTTGATTATATTAGAGGAAGATCAGTGATGTTATTACAGAAATATCGTTCTCCATCTAGTCCCGGTGATATGTCAACATAATATTAATAATTTGAAAATGAGCTGTCAGACAGCGGAAAAAATATGACGTGCTTATAAACACTATATGTGTGTGTTCATAAACTTTTCACTTTACCGTGAGTGAAACGCCCTGGTTTGATGCGTATTTTAAATGATGAGTTACGACTTGTGAAGTATAAAGGGTGTACACCATAAATCAGCAAGGGAATTCATTGCTTGGCTAACTTCAAATAAGCCATTACTCAAACAACCTTGACTTACACTCTCTTTGACGGAAAGCTAATTTACAGAAAAAATAGCTGCATTATTTATGAAAATCACTTACTAGCTTTTTTTTTAAAGATTAATGTTAGCATTACAAGGATGGCATTTGGTTATGATAACAAATATAATTACTATATCACATAGTTCTTTATAATTTATGAGCCAGACTGGAGATGTTTATAATTGCAAATAGATTCTGAGAATGTTTCACTTGTCTGGTATGTATGTTTTGACTGAATATTATTTGCTATTTAAAAGAGCAAAACATTTTCATGATCATAAAATTGACTAAGTTTCATTTTCCTCCTGTAACTGAAAAAACCCCCTACTTTTCAGTAATAAGGATATTGCAGATGTTTAGGTTTGCAACGAAAGAAATCATCTTTTAATAATATTTCTGTGGTGGAAAGAGAAAATATGAAACAAATTACTTAAACACATTTAGAAAATCTTGATTTGTCTGTAAAAAATGAATATTTCTGTCAAAAAAGGGCATATACTCTAGTAGAAAATTTATGGAGTTGACAGACTTGTATGTCAAAAATACACAATTTTTGTGATGAGGTATACATGAAAACCAACTAAATTCAACACAAACAATTTGTGGCTTCAATCTTTGAAATACAGCGAGGAATATTCCTTACAAATTAGGCTGAACATACAGCAGCGGAAACAAATCATTTGCATGAGGGATGGAATCATTTAATATTACTAGAAGGCAAAAGTGAAGCAGGAAAACCTTGTGTTGCGATCGAGTAACTGTTGTGTGGAACAAAAAATAATGTGAAACGACTTTTTGTGACATTTAGAAAATGCTAAAAGCAGCATGGCAGAAGTGGGTAGGCTATCACAAGGGGAACTGTATCATGTCCTGAGGGCATTCAGTACAGATATACACATACACCAATAACTCTATAAAACTCTCATCATTTCTACTACTATTTTCTTCATTATTATTGCCAATTTGGCCGGCAGAAAATTTGTACTCGATAGAAGAAACAAGGAAATCAGCCCAATTAGGGAGCTATTGTATCTTCTTGAGTCGACAGCACAGTGTTTGAAGTGAAGTGATGTTTATAGCACGCCAATGGAGAACCATCCCCCCCCCCCCTGCATTCCCACTTTGAGTGGCTCCATGTGTGTGTGTGTGTGTGTGTGTGTGTGTGTGTGTGTGTGTGTGTGTGTGACTATGACTCACTGTTTAACTATTGTATATGCAATATCAATACATGACAGATTTTATTAAGGAAAACAGCTAGTCTCGACTGAATATATATAGGGATAAAGTTTGATGAATACACATCGTAAATCAACACCAACATATAAATTGTCTGTGACACGAAATAAGGACAGCGGTAATGTAAAATTGAGCTGATTTTACTACTACAAGGTCGTATGTTTGCAGGTTCACAAAACACTTCGTAACAGCTGTGATAAGTTATTCGTTTGGATTGTAATTCAATGATACTCTGATCTGATACATCAATACAAAAATGGTACAATGCAATATAATCTTAGATAAATTATGGTGGATACTAGATTATACAATTTGTTCTCTGAGTTCCGTGCAATGTTAGGGTGGCACAAACAGTCTGTAATAAACTGAGGTCAGGCTTGCACAGTAAGACAGCTAGTGTATAAATTTGTGTTGTTGATTTACATACAGATGCACACAAAAAACTTACTTCAGGCGATCAATTTCTAAACAGCATACTGAATGTGTTTGTATATGTATAGAGGACTTGTATTGACTATTAAAAATGCTGTGGCATTTTTGTTATTTTTGGTACCCCAAACATTGTACTATATAATGTCACTTTTACATGAGCTGAATGAATGTGAATCTAAATACAAGGTGAGAGCATTTTCCCAGCTAATCATAATTCACCATGTTGTAAAAGTTGGAATAATAATGGCATTTTGGCACACCTGAAGAATTCTTGGTACACATTTTTCCTTGTGATAACAATTCTAGGTACCTGAAATAGAATTTTACCACCTACAGGAAGTCATGTCATACGAAATACTAAGCCTTTGATTTCCATGGCTGACACTAGGACTTCTGCTCCACACACCATACATTTTATTACTTTAGGCGTGCGTGAGAATAAGGAAGACCTAATCTTGTTCTAGATTGACCTTCAAACGTGAGGTGCAAAGCTATTGCAGGTATATATACAGAATTTGTGCATTGGCTATCACCTCTAACAAAATTAATCAAGTGATCAAAATAACCTGTATTCCTACATCACGGAAGCCTCATGTTATCTGTATCTATCTCTTTCACTTTGTTTGGGTTACGTGCGAGCATGCACAACTCTGTGGTTTTTTTGCTATTAGGGCTGTGAACCCCAGTAACAGGAAGTGGGAAATCTGGTAAAATTGGTATTATAGTGATCAACACATTATGTCATAATTTTGGTGGGGAACTCCTATATTGATAATATGAAACAAAAATGGATAAAAAACCATAAAGTTACAGATTGCATGTGCCCCTTTAATTAAACAAACAAACAAACAAACTATGACAACATATTTTTATCAGACTGAATACAGAAATGTATAAATGCAAGCACTCCAGGCAACACAACACTATACATTCAGCTTACTATGTACTTTTAATCTGTGGAATTACTACAAGCAGAATATATATTCGTGTAAAACATGAAAACACATGCAACAGTTCATAACCTTAAAACTGAAGAAAATAAGCAGTAAAATACTCGTTAGAATTCATCCCTAGTAAGTTTTACCATTTGTTCTTTATGTGAAATTACTATATAAATCATATCAAGGAAGGGAATTATCGCATCAGACCTCTTTAGTACGTATTCAGAGCTATAAATTTTATCATTATACTACAGGGAATATCAGAACTTGTGTAATCGTGTCAAGAAAAAAACAATCGAGGGGACAGATATTTATGAGCTAGGAAAGCAGATATTAAGGGCAGAATGATAAAATTCAGGTGTTTTACTTGAGCATTATTTGTACTTATAGCAATTAAATAAATCCTTATGGTGTGAGTTCTTTCTCTTATTATTCCTTGCTTATATTCATTCAAGCTGCTAAGCATGATGTTGTCCAAGTTGCAACACAGCAATTATGGCATTTAATTTGACGAGCCTTGAAAATCTGTGTATTATACATTACAGAAGATCTATCTTTTCACACTTTTAGATTATCTATTTATATATTTATAAACTATCCAACAGGCATTGCCCAATAAGAGAAGGAAGGTTCAGTGTTAATGCAGGAGGAAACTGGAGTACCCGGGGAAAACCTGTGTTGTTCTGTAGATTCAAACTGACCGACACTCTTCTTATTTCCAGTGTGGTAAATTTAATCAAACCCTGACTGGGTTGGAATCCGAGCCACAGTGGTAAGAGACAAGTAGTCAAACCACTCAGCCACCAACAACACCAACACCAAGATTTGGACAAAAAACTGACAAATTACTAACTTGAAGAAAATGAATTATTATAGTGAAAATCTGCCTTTTAGTATCAAAATCATGATGTAGTATACAGCATACACAACTCTAACAGTCATTTCTTCAAAACTTTGTATTCTTGCTTCTTTAAGAATTACTCAGAATGTGAAGTGTAGATGAATATGACGATGAATATTACGTGCCTAAATCTGTGAAGCTTAGAAATTAAAGGCAGAATTGAAAAACATCAAAATTAGCCTGGCTTCATATTCAAATTTCAGACACAAGCACCATGTCTGGAAGAAAATACTGCAACTTAAAGATTTGTGCAAATGCGTGAAGCAAGACGTATTTGCAAGAGTAAGGTCTCAAGTGAGAGGTAACACAGCTGAGTGGAGTGTTGAAAATCCCATGTTCAAGTCATTACAGGCAATTAATCTCGTTTCGTTAAACTCATGACAGCATTATTTGTTGGGCTGACGACATTAACACATGGCACAAAGTCGTAATCTCATAAGCTTGATAGTAATTCTACAGTACATGTACATATATTCTGATACTTGAAACTTGAAATTGACGAGAGTCACTTCATGATCGACAACAACACTAGCCTGTCCAGTCTATACTCTATATCCACGAATTTCCCTTCTATACATCTGTCTATTTTTGTGATGTTCTGATCTTCATCATTAAAAACAGATTATGCCTGTCTGTTCCAATTTTTAGACGAAGTAAAAAGACATTGAATGAAAGCTTTCTTCAGATTATAAGATTGTATTTTTAGTAAGTCAAATTGGTCTTGCTAAATTGAATTTCAAACTTCTTTTCCATCTGTCTTAAATTGACTACAATGGCTGCATTGTCTGTCACTAGGACTTATATACCAACACTTAGTTCAATTAGAAATCGTTGGAAAGCATATATTTTTACATTAAATTACATTGATTATAAAAAAAAATGAAAATGATACTAAATCGATCATAAAATATTCATGTCTGGACAGATTGTGAATCAAAATAATTACATTCTCTGATGATGACATGTGTATGGAAATACACAGAAAAAATCTTATTGGATTTTTTGTCAATTTTTGTGTTGTGAGTTCATTTAAAGAATAATAATTAGTTCTGAAGTTCGATATTGCTCATATCTTTGAGAATGCCAAAATATGAAAACTGAAAAATCGCACCATGGTGCCATCATCAATCGAAATATCAAACTGTGCACAACATATTTTGTATTTGCTGCAGTGTATCTATTTTTATAATCAGCAAGTACATATGTCTGAAACTAGCGATTCCATAAAAAATTTGGCCTCATAATCCTTGTGTAATAAAACATAAAATATGTCTGCTACAAGTTGGAACTTCGCTTTAGAATAATGACACTAATTGTATCTGATTTCAGTAATTCATAGCTGAATACAGACTATACAGACTCAGTGTAATTTAGTCTAATTCTCTATTTTGTAACCTTTTCACCCAACCAACGAAAATCTTGTTCAAACAGGTGATAATGAGAAAGGTCAGCGAGTGCTAACAAAGGGTAATGATACATTGAGTAAACTGAGTATTGTGTTTGTTTAAGGGCAGTAAAAGTAGGTAAAATCTAGCTGAGTTTCCAAGAATATATATTTCACCAAAATTCTAAAATTATGGCACAAAGTAAGCAGTGTTTTTGTTAAGGTTTTGAAACAACAGTAACAGAAAGAGGAAAATCATGTACGTATAAGCATGGTCTCCATACAATGTTCCATAACGTTCCTGGAAGTATAACAATTAGAAAACAGAGGTAGCTGTTACCTATATATAATCACCCTTGAACAAAATCACTGGCATGGTATATGAAAACCAATGCATGCTTTCCACCATGTGAGTTATATATACCTCTCTGTATGATTGCTTGGGTTACAAAACCTCAAGAAAAATGCTGGAATTTAAGCAAAGCATGGTAGTTGAAATCATGGACTTTACATACTTGAGCCGATAAAAACATCCATGTGAAAAGAAAGCAAGGGGAATCAAATCTAGATTGTGTGACGTGCACCAAGAATGATAGATTAAACTGTATAAGTATAACTTTATGTTATCGTAATCGTAAACCAAAGGATACAAGGTGTAAATTAGTACCTTTTGGCATTTTTAGAATTTTATTGTACATTGCATGGGTGTGCAACTTTTACTATTATGTAAAAGCATAATAACAACTCAGTTTATCAACTCATGTATATACCATAATCATACCATTGACTTTTTCAGGTGTGAAAATAATTTTATGTCCACCATCTTAAATTTGCATATAAACAATGGCAGTCAATAGGAAGTGCAGAGGTACGAATTAATGTACAATTTCCTCATAAGTGATGGCCTAGATGAAAATCTAATCACAACATTGGGTCATTTTTGTACTAAATTTAACAAC
This sequence comes from Glandiceps talaboti, assembly GCF_964340395.1. Lineage (NCBI taxonomy): Eukaryota > Metazoa > Hemichordata > Enteropneusta > Spengelidae > Glandiceps > Glandiceps talaboti. The sequence continues at coordinate 8,796,068 of NC_135552.1, forward strand.
TTGAAAGGAGCTGGATGCAGAATGCTTACAATTAAGCAGTGACATAGCAACAAATTAAGAAGAGTGTTCCATTTGATTTCAGTTAGTCTATTAAACTCTATCTACTATATTTCAACAAAGCACAGAACGAAACAAATAAAACATGCCATGGCGGCTATGATGAGGGTGCAAGAACTATGACACATTGGAACACTGGACTGAAGCAACACTCAGTCACCAACAAATGCCCCCAAAAATACAGACAAAATGCAAATAAAGAGAGAAGGCCAAGGTATGTGGAGAAAAGAAATGGGTTACAGTGTAAGCAAACAAACAAGACTAATGGCAAGATATACAAAGTGACAATTGGGTAATTAGTAATTTCAGCAGTTTACTTGATATAAAACATGAAACATCCTTGGACTGTACACCTTGTATGCCAATCACATCATTCGATATAATACCGGTATATTCTAAATTGTCTGAAAGGTGGTATCATATATCAATGGAAAGTACACAGTGCCATTATTTTGTTTTATTTCTCATTACAAAGCCACATAAATCATTTTCAGCACAAACATTACTGCATTCATATGATAAATCATACTTAGCGCTTAAAGTACAGCATTGTTGTCCTGCTGGTAACAAAAGTTGTATTTATTATTATAACGCCAGTGAATGGCATTCTCTTATCAGTTGTGCCATTTAGATATATGACTGTACTGTGTCTGCACTCTGTGGGCATACTGACAAACAGCTGGATGCTATAAGTACTCTGAGTTGGGTGTGAAATATGATACGTGCGTAGCAACTTAGACGTGACAAAATTGAGTTCATTTAATATTGCAGCTTGATGGTCCAGACAGGATGTACAAAATGCAAGGTTATCGTAAAAACAACACAAACTGTTTTATAGTCAATGTCAGATCCCATTATCTTCTCATCTTATTTCACCTCTTGACCTCTTACTTTAACACTTCTTATTTGACCTATGGCCTCTTACTTCAACACGGCAACAAATTTTAGATCCTTTTTTCATAACCCCATACAACTATTCCAATATATTTCTTATTACTAGCAGTGCGATATGTCAGTTTTTATTTAGCCAATCAAATTTTACCACCCTAAGTTGTGAGTTTTGTCATCACAACAGCCAGCACATATTGGATATTAACAATAAAAATGTTATTTTTACATAATGGACAATGAATTTGTATGATGGGAACTGTAAATTAGGTGAATAAATGAAATTTGACATTTCGCTGATGTAGAATGTTTCTGTTAGTTTGGCTGTGTCAAATCTACTGACCATGGCACTGTTTTGTATCCAATTTTTTATGCTAAAGGTGTGTTTTGGTACGACATCCATAGTGTGGAAATTGGGAAAATTTCCAAAGTTTCCTTTTTATATTCCATCCAGTGTGCCCTCTAAGCCAATTTTATGCACCACTGACACACAATTTCTAGTGACACACACCAAAATTGGTGTTCCCTATCTCTTACTATGTGATGACTCACAAGAAATCATAGTTCTTCTCATTTTGACTTAAAATTTGGCTATCAATAGAGGGAACACTGATTCCATTATAATATACGACAGTGGAAATCAAGATCATTGTACTTTCCATTATCATAGAATCATACTGTTTGCAAATGAATTTTTCAATAGCAGTAATTAAACTTTCATTTTAAGATGAAGTCTCGATGTTTAATATACTACGTAAAATCAGTATATTAAGTTAAGAAGTGGGTAAGTATTTTATGAAAACCATCAGCGTAGGTGTGAAGATTGAGAACACTTCCTCCTTCACTATATCTTGTCTATCTATTTCCTGGCAACGGTTGCCAACGGATACCCCGAGCACTACAGGATCAATTGTATGCAAATTCTACTGTTACTATGGATATGGCCTCATTCTTTGCTATTAACCAATCCAAATTTGGGCAATCATTGGTCAATATATGTCACTTGATTCTCTTTACTGATGACAAACGAGAACAATACAGATGATGAAGAATCAGTTTGCGAGATTTCCGTCATTATATCTACAAGAAAATTCACTTTGTTAAGATGACAGAACAAACAGTTCAGTTACAGGAGATAAACACAGAGAGCAAAAGGCAAATATAGTGAAAAATGTTATTCTGTCACTTGACAGAAGAAATACAACTGTTACAAGTTGTACAAGAATCTTAGTCATAAGGAGATACATACAAAGAGCAAGAGATTTGATGAAAACATTGCCACGTTTTTATTTTAACCAGAGAGAACCGAAGTAGAAAAATGCACGTTGTACAAGAATCTCAATCAACGGGCAACAAAGACAAAGACCAAGAAATACAGCGAAAACATTATTTTTGTCAATTTGAGAGAAGCAATGCAACACTGGAATCTGTACAATAATCACGGAGTCGTCAGATGATACACGCAGGTGGCACTAACACAAAAATAAAGAAAATGTCATTTTTGTCAAGAGTTCACTCACAGAATTCCTAGATCATTGACAACAAATAGGTCAGTGTACAGTTTTTATGTCACTCACAGGAAAGAAAGACTGGTTGCAATTCAGCTATACATTATTCATTGTCATCACTGGGGAAGCGCAACTGAAAACTACTGGTGCCAACAGCTACGAGCCAAAGCCGTAATACTGAAGCAGACATTTCCTCTTCTACTCAAGTTACAATGTTCATACCAGAACCATAATTAATTAACGGTAATATCATTGAAATTAAACATATCACTAGCAATACTGGGATATATAATCTTGACAAATAATCTATAATTTATTGAATACAAAGAGGCGTATAATTTGCAGTTTTCTTTTTTTTTCTGTTCTATGTATCGTTAAGTATGCATATGCTATTGGACTTAGAAAAATAAGAAATTGATCACTTTTGAAAATGATCGATCCTCAACAGTTTGTGGATTTTCTATCTATCTATCTCTACCCTTGGTTGATATATTCTGCAATCTCCTAGCTGTTGATTATATTAGCTAGGCTAGGGATACCTCTAATAAATAATTTCATCACCCTAAGGAATCTTTATCTCTTACAGTTTTAGCTTTCAGAAACGACATTCTCAAATTGAATCTATTTTGTCTGCATTTCTTCTTCTTCTTCGTTTTCTGAAAATCTCGTTGTCCTTTGATTGGAACGACTTTGCCAAAGTAAACATCTTAGAGTGTAAATTTTCTTCAATTTTTGAAGACAGGCGTATACGACGATGACTTCTCAGTTGTTAAAAAAAGAAAATAGGTTTCTTTGTGTGGTGCTGAAATTCTCATCTCACAAGTCTTGCTGAGATAATTACCTTCTTGACAGTGAAATAGAACATATGCTTGTGAAATGGATTGTCATGATTTATTGCATGTAGGTTTCACCGCTAACACCATCAAGTCCGCCACAATAGCAGAAAATGATCGTCTTTCAAGAACACATCCATTTGGATAGACTTAACCATCCACAATTTTTCAACCGAAAATTGTCATTACAAAAAAATGATTGCATGTTAACACAGCTTCCATTATTGATGTTGTATAGTTGTGATAAGCCATGAGATATAAATAGGAGACAGAGTGAATAATATCCACAGAATCCTAAGAAACATGTACACAATAGTCTACTTACTGTAAAAAATGATATCTTTAATAAAGCAATCATCTGGCCAACATTACAGCGAAAATGATCCAAGTTTTTTTTGTTTGAGACATTTCATCCACTCCTATATTACATAGACTTTTTCATAGTCATTGACCTGTAGCTTGTTCTTCTTCTCTGATTACAACATGATAGTTCTTTTCATCACACGGCATCAAATTTGCACTGAAGTATAGCCGTTACGATGCGAGTTGTACAGCATTACTTTTTTTTCTTTTTGGAAAGCATACTTCACAATTTGTATGACATGGTTGTGAAATGCTTACAACTCTACTCCGTTTTCCATTCTGCGGTTTTGCTTTGTGGTTTGCACATTTTCCTGTTGGAAACAGACAGGCATTTACGGACCTGGAAGATGGCTTTTAGCATTAATTTGATGATTACAGGAAACCTTTAGCAGGCACGTTGCTGAAATACCAAAGTTTACCAGCGCTAATGTACTTTAATTTACCAAGAAAACAACGGCTGAAACAAAGGATGGACTTAATAGCAACAGCAAGTGTATTGCACCAGAAAAAGACAGCCCCAATCAGCTGATAGACAAAGAAGAGAAATTCAATCTCTCAACTTCAATAATAATTGATTGTTTTCATTTCCGTTTTAATTTCATAAAAGTAAATAATTCAATAGATACAGGGTATGCATATCATCAATAGTTATTATTTTATTTTAATTTCATAGAAAATATAAAATAATAAATCAAGAGATAAATTATTGAGCAAACAATTCAAGAAACTATTATGCCTTGAACTACAAGTTGATTAAAAATATTTCTTTTGATATTTTTTTGTAGAAATTGTATCTGATTCAATAAATTATGGAATTTGATTTTTTAATCTTGGTTTCTGTTTCGTATGTGTTTTGTGCTTCCTCTTAATTAATAAGAACAATATATGCTGGCAAAAGGACGTTAACATTACGTGTGTTTGAATGTTGGTTCATCTTTGTGTTAATCATGTTCATAAATACCCCTACTTATTAAAATCTTTTCTCATTTTATTTTTTAAGTCTTTATGGGAAACGGAATCTGGAATCTTTCATCAAACTCGGCAAAACAAATCAGACTATTTTTTTTCATATCCCTGGGTCTGCACCAGAACTAGTTACAGTCTATTTGTAATGATATCGGCTACTTCTTGATTTTCTTTATAGTATCCTACATGTATAATCTCTAACAAAAATAAGGCAAAAAAAATATGTTTGTTTCCGATAACACGATAACAGGATTTTATTTTATTTTATTTTATGTTTTTTTTTTTAATTACTTCGATCCAAAGACAAGATACTCATTGGTCACAATACTTCCGTAACAGTTGATGAGGTGTAAAAGAAGTAAATGAAGACAATTAAGTGATTCAGAAGTAGACAAACATAATATACAGACTGTGTTATAGGCTGAAATGACATCGTTTTTCTCTGGAATGTGATTTTAAAAGTAACCAAAGATACTTTGGCAAAAAAATCTACAGGGAAATAGAAGTAAATTGCATAATTTTACCTTTTTGCATGCAAAAAATGTTTAGAGTCAGCAGCTTGGGATATCGGAAACACAATATTTTTTTAATTTGGCCTAATGCAAAATGTTCCTGAAACCATATACAATAACCAAACAGGCAGTCATTTTTTGTCTTATTACAATTCACATTCAGAGTCTTTTTCCAAAAAGATAATGGTATATAATAATTCTAAAACTATTACTTTTTAAAGAGTAAACTTAGGTGGCTTTAAATGTCACTATTACAACATATTAGCAACAAAGATAAGTTGGGATAAAATTAAGACATTTTGAAAAAACAATTCCTACCCTAGGGTAAAATAACAAGCTAACTTTGCTGTAACTATTTCAATCATGACATCGACAGGGTGCAGTGCAGGTTACGAATCATACCACATAGAGGAGGATTTTCTTGTTTTGTACGGGGCATTTTGAATCACCTTTATGAATATTTCCTCCAACGCCATCATTCACGGCACACTGAAGAAAATGGCAACTTTTGTAGTCGATCCACAAGCTGTGACAAATAAATATTACAAAGCACTGAAAATATCAGAAGGTTACCATTTTGGAAGTTCTACATGGTACACTTTCGGCTTGTTGGCTGGTGAACTGAAAAGATCTATACCAAGGTGACCGCTGTAAGAACTGTATAGCATGTCTCAGTATGACCATAAAAGCCTACAATTAATGGCATAACTAGGTGCATTCTGACGGCAGTCAGTAACAACGGCAGCTTCTGCATATTTTATCAGGTTTCACATTTGACATTTTGAACATCACAACCTGATGAGGCATACACAGAACACATTAAAATAGTGATTGGGTGACCCCACACATGACCTGTAGTCTACATGTATTTCTTACAAAACTGTGCTTTCCTATTGCAAAGTGTTTGGATTAGAAATATATAGCAAATCTGATGCATGGAAGGTTTTGATTGGTATATTTGATTCAGAGAACATCCTAGTAACCAATCACCATTTTACTTCTTGAACTTTTACTACATTTGATGTCACTCCATGTCACAAAACAGGTCAACAACTTCTCAAGGCCTCGATTTACTTGATGGAGTAATTTTTCATTAAAAACATCAACAGGTGCACCGATTCTGCGTCTATATTTTTATGAACAGAGTAGGTTTTGTGAGGGGTAATATTTGAGTATGCCAAAATCCACCTTAATTCTGTAGGTATTTTATAGTGTCCCCAACAAAAATTATGTTACAAGGTATAGAAACATATGCAATTTGACTAGATTTCACTCTCTTATTTATAGGAGTTGCCAGACCTTAGCAAAAACATGAGGAACATCCCCTCCTTTAAACTGCCATCCATAGCGAGAGATAGATGTTATTTAAAGCTATATGGCAATTTGGCACAAACTATAGTATATGGAAGGCACGTTTACTATTTTTGAATTTGTCTATTATCTAGTAACCTGTGCAGGCAGACTAACGTAAAGAAAATGAAAACAATCCCCATAGGCTGTGATTTGGAACATTCATCCTCTAATTTATAACACATGCAGTAATAATATCTGATTAAAAATCTGATTTAGGATTATTTGTGAAAGAATGTTTTCAACTATCTCCTCAAGTGTACTGTTTATGTTAGCTATCAATGTGATCCTGGGTTTATATGTTTGTGTGTTAAAACACTATACATAAATGCAAATTGTTTGTCTGTTATTTGTTTGCTCCACTGTAAGATTGTTCATGACAGCCACAGATTGGTCATGGGCATCAGAGAAATTACACCAGGTACATTTATTCACTCATACACAGGACATAAAGACAACACAGAGACGTTAAGAAATAAAACACATCAGATCAATTTTTCAATTAGCTTTATAATCAGATTGCAGATTATAGTACCTACATGGATATATGTATTGTGTTGTGATGTGTCAATCTCCAACAATACACATTGTTCTTACATGTATTCATATTTGTTATCACACCAAAATCAGAACGTTTTTATAATTATATTTACCAATTGACATATAAAAAATTCATGAAAATTTTCAATTTAACCTGAATAATTCAAAAAACAATCTATGCTACAATCATGTACTTGTTAGTAATTTTTCTATTTGATAAGTATTCTGGAAGTCAGAGTCAATTTGCCTCATCAATAATTTGAACTAGCACACCAGTTCCTGCACTATCTGGCAAAGTTTTACGATGAACTAACTGCAACTGGAACATTTTTTAAAAAAAAGCTGTTTTGTTAGATATAATGACTTACTTGTAATATTGTACACCCTGAACAGTATTGAATCAACAGATGGGAAAATGTATTTGTGCAGCTGTGCGCTTATACATAACACGGTGCAAGAAATTCAATCAAATTGATTTTTAGGTCCACACCCAAAAATCCACACCCTAAGTGTGAATGCGATTTCAACCTGTTGCTGTACTGCTTCTGGATACATCTGACCACTAGTTACATGTAATATGTACAATTTCAACAATTTTCAGTGAATGTATTATATTCTTGTATGTCTGATTGCAAAAAATAACAGTCACCCTACAGCTACTGCAGGTTTAACTTTAATGTACCATGTTAATATTTACCAGCATATCACTGAATATACCATGCTTGAGCCATTTCAAACAAAAAATATGGAAATATATACTCTGGACATTCTACATGTATGTTATGACAATACACATCTATGTCATGACAACGTGTGTCTACATCACAGGTTCTGCTGTGTTCAAAATACAAGTCAAAATTATCATTACTTTCCCTAATTTTTGTTATTACTGGTGCTGGTCTAATTATGTTATTGTTCATTTAGTGGGAGAATACTCATGACCAAAGGGTTGTCTCTACGAGTCAAAACCCCCTCAGTTCACTCATGTTTTCATAAGAAAAATATTGGGGAATAATAACATCTAAATATAAGACTTATTTTACTTTTTAGTATTTAGAAAAACTGACGTCATACATAATATCATTTTCATGAGAATTAAAATTCATGAGCATTTAGTTTTTTACCTGTACATGCTTATCTCAAATATCATCTTGAGAGAGTTGGTGGAAAGTTTCTAAACACTGATAATTCTCTCCTGAAGCCAGCATGCAGGAAACCCTGTGGCGTGATAATACTGCTGAGAAAGTCTATCCAGCTACATCGTGATCAAGTGTCGGCTTACAGACACTCTAGGCTATATTGTAAAATCTGTAATGACACCACTGGTCACGCTCATAGGGAGCTGACAGAAAGTTATAGCGATCATTAAAATTTTAATACACAGAGTTTCTAAATCTTGGAAAACTATTTCTTGGCTTAATAAATATGTATGGTAACCCAGTAACAGAGAGGAGGGAATCTTTAATTGATGAAGGTTTCCTGTGTGCCAGCGTTTTTGTTCCAAGGAAACCCTGGTATATTATTCCTTGGGAATACTGGGAAAAGTCTCAATACTGTCATTTGGCAGACAATCATGATTCTATCAGTGATACTGCCCTTCCACAACAAGTGCTTTACTTTATTATACACCAGAATTTTAAGAAACATTTTGTTATGAATACTTTTTGAATTCGATCACCGAATCACATGGTACCGTAGTGGAACAACACACAATACCATACACAGATACTTTTATAGTTATTACAGTCCTGTCTTTTTTTGAGTTTGGTGTTTCATTACCTTTTGTAAGGAAGGTTTATGTTGGGGATGAAAAGTCTCTCTGTGTGTGTGTGTGTGTGTGTGTGTGTGTGTGTGTGTGTGTGTGTGTCACCATTTTCTAATAAACGACTGACTCAATTCAAATGAAATTTTGTGTACATGTTCTTTAGGGTAATGGTGAGAACTGATTAGATTTTAGTAAACATTATATTAATGAGTAATTTACATAACTAATGGTTTTCTGTAACTAGGCTATATCTTAAGGATGCACGCATCAAATTCAATACAATTTGGTACATAATTTGCGATATCAAAACACATCTGTAGCTTTTAGTTTTAATAACTTATTTGCATATTTTTGGTAATTAGGTCTGTAAAAACTCTAGCTACAGTGAGGCCTATGCTACAGTGTTCTATAAATGCTTCACACTGTATGCCGTAAGATCGCATCAGTGCGCAATCATGTTGGAAAATTTGCTGAGATAAATTCATACGATCTCTTCACTTTTTCATCCTCAATCAAAAATTGAAAATCTTTTTTTTTTGTACTCCGTTGATATCTGTTTGCACTCCCACGTATAATGCATATACAATATAATGTCTGGTCATGCAGATTTTTTCTTTTCGACAAGGTGTGAAGGAACAACAATCTAAAGGTTTGCCCTTATTGAAGGCATTCAGTTTACATCTGTTTTTTTTAGGACTACGAGTATCACTGGATATAACTAACTTTGTATGTTTACATTATACTTTCAACTTTTGTATATTCTGTAATTAATAGTCTTGATTTAACATTTCAAAGTGTACCTTCTTTGCAAATAGGCCACAGGCCTGGAAACACAAATAAACTACTAGCTATACATACTAATATACTAACATGTTTGGGAGATTTTCAGCTTACATTTCTTGTCGAGACAGTTTAGTATCATTGGTACCATAATGACTATAGTTACATAAAAAGATGCGTTCATTTAAAAATAAGTGTCTGGTTCTATACATGAAATTATTATATTCTAATAGATTCAGTGAATGTATGTTTGGTGGTAGGTGCGACTTCAGATTCTTCAAAAAGGTGTGTTCTACTCTATCAAAATGTTGCACAAGTATTTTCAAATGTATCCATGATGGACAGGGGTCTTTGAGAGTGTTATAACTGGCATATGGTCTAATGGTAGATGAGATGATGCATATGCAGATAAATATGCAAAGATATATCCAGACACATCCTTCTGGTAATAATACACTTTTGACAAAATACCATACTCAGAAAATACTTGCTTGAGATGGCTAGCCTTTGGTCTGAATGCAAAACATGAGTTTGTTTATATAAGGGGAACTTATAGTTTAGACAAAACTACAAAATTCTATGGCATTTATGATTTGACATGTTAGAATATTACATGTTGCAATTCATTACAAAATATGTCAATATATAACTAATGATTTTAATAGTTCACATACATATGAAACATTATTAAAAAATTTCAACAACTATTCCTTTTCCTTCCTTAGATGATCTGTTCAAAAATAACTAAGGAATGAAGTTGCAATATAAAATATGACAAAAAACTACATATAATGCCTTGAGCTCTGCTTCTCTAATGTGTACAAACTGTATTATAAATGAATGAGCCAAGTTGAACAAAAAATATGGTCATTCTACATCATGACAATGCACGTCGATGTCACACCAAAGCATGTCTACACATGTACATCACTGGTGCTGCTGTGTTCGAAATACGAGTCAAAACATTCAAAATTGCCACTACTTTCCTTGGTTTTTCTTTGATATTATTGGCACTGTTTTAATTATGTTATTCTCCAATATCTTGCTTCATTCAGCTGGAAAATACTCGTAACCTAAGTCTTGTCACTACAAGTCCCTACAAAGGCCCCTTAGTCGAATCATATTTTCCATGGCTGAACGAAGAAAATATTGGCGAATAACATGTAATTACACACCACTCATAATTATTGGCTTATTACTAGTTCCAATCTTATATGCATATTTCCCCTAACCCCTAACAGAGAGTGATGCCTTCGATTTTTGCTCATCAAATCCTTTTCTATATTTTATCTCTGAAATATTTTTAGCAATGAATTGGTAGCTTTGGCAAGACCACCACCTGTTGCTGCAGCACTTACTGTCCTACAGGGTTTCTCAATGACATATATTTGATTGGGATGATACGGTAATTAAAGTGTGTGATGATAGTTAGCTATTAATACAAATGTACATGGCATCATCCTGCCAGGACTGTGGTATGCATTATCCTGCTGGGACTGTTTTATGTATCATCCTGCCCGAACTGTAGTATATCCAAGACAATCTGTTCATCAAATAGCATTCTACACAATTGTTTTTTGATAAATTACACACAAGGAAAAACGGAGCAATATTGCACTGTATTATATATTGAAAATATGGTGGATCTTTGCTTCTTGTTGAATTAATTTTGTTTTTATTGACTTGCGACTCGTAAGTACGAAATTAAGGATGTATTAAAGTATGGATGAAGGTATTATTAAAGTTGCCATATGGATGAAGAATGGGTATTTATTTGGGATGTTTGATTTATACAACAAATTTATCAAGGCGTCTTACTTGAAAAATCAACTTCAAATAACATTGCCAAACTCTGTGTTTGTAACTCAATACATTACAAAAAGCTAAAAATGTGTAAATAAGTTTGTTAGTGTACATACAATAACAAACATTTATCAGTCTTCTGCAATTTATTGAATTACAAACAAGGACTTGGTCTATGTTGTTTGACACTGATTTTTCAAGTAGGATGTGATGATACAATTGTTGAAATTTATAAATTAAAAATCCAAAATATATACCAAATCCTTATCCATATGGTCACTTTAAAACTGTTGTTATATTATTTAAATAACTTTCCTATTTTTATTAAAGATTTTTGTTTCTCATTGAAATGGTTGTCTCTATTTTTGTTCACATGATTAGTTTCACACCAAGTTGTGGTTGTGCATACACATATATTGATTAAGACTGCTCTTACAATTTATAACATCAACAGTTTTTCTAATCCTTATATTTTTCTTTTTTAGTAGATGAATCTCATATCTAGTTATTATTCTTTTATTTCGAATAACTGTTTTGTTATTACATTTTAACAGCTGTACATGTAGAATCCTTGCAGTAACACCAGATGGTGCAGATGTGTATAGACGATTACTGGTGTTATTATCATCTATAATTATAGATCATCAGCTATTAAGCCTCTGACATGTCCATGACAAGAAAAGTACCATAATTGTGACCTAGAATTTTCTGCTTCTGAATTTTTGTTACATATATGATTCCACAATTTGTAAAAACAACTGATGGATTATAAGTTTTAAGAAGTTTAAAGTCATAATACTGATGTTTCTTAAAGTGGTCATATGGCTATGTTTTCCTATTTTTAAACAACATTGACCAAGTCTGTGTTTGTACATATCAAAAAGCTAAAAAATGTGTAAAATGTGTTATTGTACGTACAAACATTTTACATAATTTATTAGTCTTTTGCACTTTATTGGGTTACAAACATTGAGTACTTGGTATATGTTGTTTCACTGTGAGTTTTCAAGTAGGAAGCCATGATAAAATTGTTTTACAAATTAAAAAATCCAAAATAAATACCCAATCCTCATACATATGGCCACTTTAAACTCTTTCTTTTTTGAACGGCTTATTTGTACATTTAAAGGAGTAGCCATGGTAATTTTCTTTTGCACTGTTTGTTTAGTTCTTCACAATGCACTTTAGTGATGCATAGCATAGCCGAATGGTACTCCTGTTAATGCTGTTTTCTGCCCTAATTTATAGTAGAAAGTACTGGTAAGCAGAAGTTTGGTGACATTTGTTGAGAATAAGATCAGACATGAACTGTATCAGTATTGAAACTGCACTAGCTGAAATTGGAATATTTTTGAAACTTCTTTGATAGATATAATGACTTAATCATAATAATGTACTCCTTGCACAGAACTGAGTCACTTGTATATAAACATATTTGTGTAGCAGTGCACATAACAAAGTACAATAAATCCAATCAAACTGACTTTTGGGTCTGTACCCAAAGTCACTCCCCCCCCCCCCCCCCCATGAATCATTATTTCAAGTTATAACTACTACAGTTGTACTTATTGATCAAAATCGACCTCTAATTATTACATACAATGTCTAAGTATACTATTATATGTTCATAATTTTCAATAAATATATTGTTGATTGTCTCATCAAAAAGATAATACCTTAGTTACATCTAGTGCAGGTTTAATACACATGCATATACAGTAGGATGAATTCTTCGATAATAAAAAAAAAATCAATATGAATAAAGCAGTATCATTTAGTTTCGATTTCCAAGTATTCAATTTAAGATTCCCTTTTCAGTCAGGCATTAGAATCTGAAATATTTGTGATTTTCATACATTATGACCCAAAATTTCAGCTTTACTGGAGAGTTATAACTTGCAGCATCATTCTGATTCCTTCAAAGGGTGTGACAATTGTGAAAATTGAACTGCTTGCCCCAAGAGCTGATGTCAAGATAAATGTTACCATATACAAGTTTTAAAGAGTGCCTTTACTTCTGCTCACTGTCTTGCAAACCTTTTATCTAAAATATTTGTGATTTTCACACAAAAATTTTACTCAGAATGGTGGTTTTACTTAAAAGCACTATATGCTCATATCAAATTTCACTTTATTTCCATGACCTTTGAAAAGTTGTGAGGCCTACGTTTCCAAGGATGGGAGCTTACAATAGAACAAAAGGCAGAAATATATGATTGTTTATTTCTGAGATTCTGTGGGCAGTTTTTGCCTGTGATATTACGATCCTTTGGTATTGCAATTTATGATCGAAACATCTCTGCTTGAATCTTTACATGTGCAGATACAGAACAAAACAGATTAAACTTTTAAGAAAGATGCTCAGCGTTGCACCACTCTACAAAATAATGAAATAATGTCTATTATGACGTCAAACTAGGAAAATATCATGAGATTATATATAAAAACCTATTATTTTGAAAGGTGTATGTCACATCTCTGCCTTTTTGCCACAGGAATTCTGCTCCATGAAGCCTTACTCTATTTCCTATTTCCCTTCCATGAGTGCTATCACCTAAATAACTGGGAAACACCTGGTACGAGCAAAAGCGAGGAGATTTGGGGAAATTACTTGCCACATGAGGGAAGAACAGCAAAGATCCAGCATTGAGACTAAGGCCACACAAAATCTTGTCTGAATACTTTTTACTATCAAGCTAGCTCGCTGCACATCTGACTTTCATGGACTTTTAATATGAGGGGAATTAGAACGTGAAAGATTAAATGGAAGGAAATACAGATTACAAGCTGTCTCCTTCTGACTTTAAAGGGATTAGTGAAATGAGAGGCTAGAATAAGGAATGTTTTTAGGCTAAAATGGTGTTCATTTCCCTCGATGCACTTATGTAAATGACAGAATGCGTGAAAATGACACAAGGAAATATGCTACGGTCTGGTGATGACACTGATTTTGAAGATGACTTTTAAAAGATTGGATCCAATTAAACCCTGAATGAACTTGAAATGCTGTTTGTATTTATTAAACATGAACAGTACAAGACTAAGTAACATATTCACTGTTAATATAACTGTGTACATTTTCACTCTTTCCTACACAAATGGAATGATTTTTTAAGTGGCCACAGTGTTTGAATTTCGTCAGTGACAAATTTACTCTCCTCCAGTGTATAAGTATATGTAGTGATTGATGCACCAGACAGTAAACAGTCAGTCACACTTTTAATGTCAATAAAATAACACAAACGCAACTCATTTTTTATACTTATAAATGTGGTGTTTGACTAAAAACCTTGATATATTAAGAGCATATTATAATTTATCTATCTATAATCTAGTCTGATTTCATTCTTTGTCAATTTAGTTATTGCTCTTAAAAAGTCAACTCAGTAGACTGTTAAAAATTCATAGACTTACATCTTAGAATTATACAATTTTGATGAGAGAATTGAATTGTGCATTTTGACGCAATGATGCTTGATGCAGAATGTGCTTAAAAATTTTGCTGTTACTTCAATCTCAGTTAAAATCAATTAAAAAAACCTGAGGTTACCGTATAAAGTTTTGAAACAGAGGTCAAAATGACATCAAAATTTAGTCATTTTAGAATCCAATATGGCCGCCAAATACTATTTTAACTCTTATGGGAATATTAAAGATTGATGATTTCCTTGAAAACAAGATCATGAACCCCAAATTTCTTTTATTATTCAAAAAGACCACAAACAAGCTTCCTATTAAAAGTTCAAACAGAACTGAGAACTTTGATTTACAGGAAAATAGGTCTACCTTAATACAGAAAGGGGCTTGCAAGGATAAATTGTACATTTGATTTCATGAGCTTTTAAACACCATTTGCATTACATGTATTAGCAGAAAATATTCCACAATTTTGATAAACTTGCCCTAATTTCTTATTTTTTTTAAAGTTGACTTTTATGTTTGCAATCTAGAATTAAGGAATTTATAGTCCTAACCAGCATCCTGTAGAATTATAAAAAAAATGATATTTACATTGTACATGTAGTACCATATTGTCTCTGTAACTATCTATTTTCTGTACATGTTCTATTTAGAGCAGTTTTAAATCTGTGACATCTTTCACACCTTTTTTGACACAACATAAATCGTTTTGTTTGTTTGTGAGTGGGCATAAAGCATACAGAGTTCTATTTATAGCACTGCTACTGTGTTAGTAGCATATATGTATGCTGAAACAGAAACGTGTTGCAATACAAGATATTAAGCTTACGGGATAAAAATATGCAGATATGTTTGCATTTTTTCATGCAAAACTATAAACATTTGCAAACACATACGTAAAAGTTAAATGTGAACTTTAAATCTGTGCATACACATTAAACATGTTAAAAGTGTATGTTATCTCTCTGAGCTATGACTGTACCTGAACTGGCTTGTATGCGGGTTTATACGCATTACATTATCACGTTCAATCAATTTCCAACAATTCATAGCAATTTATATTGTACTAAGCATTTGTGTAATGTCACATATACATGTAATGGAAGTATTGCCAGAAGACACTAATACTTGGAAAGAGTTTGTTAACAATTCTTACTACAGTGTAGAGGAAATCCTGAGGCCCTGTCAGTTTGTGGAATTTTGGCAAAATTGTGTACAAAATCAGTGTCAAAGATAGAGATGAACAGCTTTCAAACATTTCCATTACACTGAAACATCACAGCTGAATGTATTTGCTGAAAAACCTAACATAGAATGTCCCTCGGAAATAAACTCTTCAAAATTTTTCTATTGCTTCGTTCATAAAAACTTTAACCTATTCCAAAAAATCAGAATCACAGAAGAAATTTCTGAAGTAGAGATCAAAGTGATATCAAGCGAGATTTTAGAATCCAATATGGCTCATGAATTAACTCTGTCGGAAAATAGAAGGTTGTTGATTTCCTTGAAAAGAAAACGGAAGACCCTCAAATTTCTTTATTGTTTCAAAAGGACCTGGATGAGCTTTCATCTGTTGAAGTTTGGAAACAATCAAAGAACTTTATTTTTTTTTAATGGAAATCTCAAAATTTATATTTCTTTCATTTTTGACACAGATTATTGATAAGTCGGCATGGACAATTAATTGTGTATTTTGGTTGCAGTTTTGAGAAACCATAAAGTATGTACATAAAGTCAATTCAAAACACATCTCAAATTTATCATGAACATATGCTGTCATATCTTCTGGCAACATAACAGGACTATTGTGCCGCTGGGACAAATTTCCTTGAAAATCAAAGTTCTTCAATTCTTTCAAAACTTTGCCATTTGAAAGTCTGATATAGTTCAGAAAAATAATGTGTAAAGTTGTATATGTATTCAGAGAGAGCTCAAACTCTATAAAATGCATAAAAAACCCAGAGTCGAAAGGCTTCATGAGTTAGCTAGATGGGGGGGGGGGGGGGGGGGGGGGGGGGGGGGTTTCAAAACCTTGGTATGTACCCCCTTCTAGGATTGCACTACTATAAATTAGAATTGCAAGAGTGATGGATGTTTTTAACTTCATATAACAGCATTTCCTGCCAACACATAGACTGTATTTTCAAAATATTTCATCCAAATAATTCTGATCGAATGCATTTCCTGCTGTTTTATTGTCACAATATGATGGACAAGAGTGACCTATTATCACTCCATTTATCATCATCGATTCATGACATGCATATCTAGTAACACAAAATAATTTGACCATTCATATCCAAATATCTACTCTTCATCTGATTTCACCTTCTACAAAAACTGGGGAAATATACAAATGTACAGTTGTTCGAATGGAAATATCCTATCCTTCTCTTATCAAATATTCATAATTTGAAAATTGATCTGGTGATCAAGTTACAACTTAGGTGGTGGTTTACTTTCTGTGACCAGCTGTTCGCTAGTTCTGCCTTCATCCTATATGATCATTCACACCATTGCCTGGTGTTTGCCATCTGACGAGGATATATGAATGATTATTTGCAATTCTACGGACACACATAAAATCTGTTTTCAGAATTTTTCCACTGTAGATTGTACCCTACAAATGGGGAGTCTTCTATTTCTGATGTCAATACAGAAATCAATGCACGTATACTATTTATGTATCATATACCCCAGATATTCTACACAAACAAGTCTTCAAAAACAAGTCTTACGATGATACACATGAAAGTCTCTGTTTCTGTTGCATAATTTTATGCATAGAGAAGACACACCTTTCCAAATCTGGAAATCAATGTGCAAACTGTCTGTACGTCATGTTTTTATACAAACAAGTCTCTTCAGAAATAAACCACTATTAAGTATCCTGCATAAACACACTACTTGAGAACCCTTGTTCTTCAACTTCCTTCCTATTATTCCATGCACTGTATAGACAACTGTAATTTAAACCTAACACATACACAAACAAGCATAACACACGACTCACGTCTCAGTGGCAAGGCAGATGTTCTTTCTCTCTTCTGGGTTATATACAGTAAAGGTCTCCCAGGCCTACATTGATGATAACATCATGTTCAATATGTCAATGTCATTAAAGTTTTATGACAAGGGTAAGTGGAAAAATTCACTTTGTTGTCTGATATACCATGACAGCACAATCCATAATTTTTAGAAAGATGCCTATAGTGCTTGCATGTGCTAATAGATAAAAGCAGTTCTTGATCAAAGTGTCAACATGCATGTATAACAAGTGACAGTAACAAAATACACAGAATGAGGTCACTTTGGCACTTTAGTTATTAAGAAATGTTTTGTTTGTTTCCTGTCCAGGCCATGAAATGTTTTTCTTTTGAAAATAACCAGGCTCTCAATAAGGCTACTTTAAAAAGATATCATGGAGACCATCTGGACAGGACTGAGTCTAACATTTTACATAAGCAAGAATAAAAGCATGTGTATATATATATAATATATACACATATACGTTGTTGGTTGTTTTCAGTATAAATGGAGAAGTGTTTTCCCATAGCTGAGTTTGTTGTGATCAACATTGATTATCTACAGGGTAGCATTAGTCTAAGAGTATTTTTAGCAACTAATCTATGGTGTTGTATCAAAACATGTCACAAAAATAACATATCAAACAGATAGTGTTTTTGCTACATAATTATAACATCGGTAAACACATGCATCAAATAGTGTTAAATTCACATTGTTTTTTCTTGCATGAACATGAAGTCATCCAGGGGGAAGTAGGTGAAATGTCACAGAAGATTAGCTGCATCGTTAACCTCTCTTACTGAACTATCCACAACAAAAACACTGTACACTTTATATTTGTTTGCATCAGGTTTTCAAGATTTAACATAATGTACATGTATACCTTTAAATACTGCCACCGATAAAGTATACAAAAAGACAATGCCTATGTTTGATGTAAAGTTCAAACTCTGGCTTGTAGATTTATTTCTTCATTATTCTGCTTATCATGAAAATTAAGCAACTATTATAAACAGTACTTCATATACACAGAGAACCAGAACTGGTTTGAAACCTACCTTTCCATCAACATCTGCTACTACATGTACTTATAGAATAAATAGTCTACATTGTATATTACATTTCACAATTCAATTCTGTAAACATTCATTTGTTCTCTATGAATTACTTTTTCTTACTTTTGTGTATGATGATGATGATGATGATGATGATGATGATGATGATGATGATGATGATGATGATTATGATGATGATGATTATGATTACTGTTACTGAGTCAACTGCAGAAACATTCTAAAACTTGTCATTTCCGTTTTTTTTTCCCAAAATCTTTCTTCCAAAAAAAAATTAAAAGGTGCTGTTTTCTTTATTTAAGTATCACTGCATATACTGCATATGTATCACAGTGAATTTTACTATAGGGTATAAAATTATCAATCTTCAGAATTCTGTTGACAGTTTTGGTTGCATTCACTTTCTTTTGTTGGTTCGTGAACCATGCCACATAAAGATCAAAGAAATCATATCACAATCAATGTCAAAGTAAAACCATTGTACAGGAGTTACTTTTGCTATCGATAAAAAGATATGCCGCAGCATATTTGTATGGCATTGTAGTACAGTCTATAACAGTAGTGTTGAAAAGAGTCCAATCAGAGTAAGTGGTATAGCTAGACAAGACAGATGGAATGTGTTCAGTATGACTCCAAGTCTCTGACTTTAAAAGGTTTCAAAGTAAGCTCTACAATGACAATGTCAGTGCATAGTAAGGTTGGTCTATTAATTTAACTTGAAAGTTCAAGATTGCATGCCTTAGGCTACTAATCTCCTTTGCTGGCATTTATTTTTTTTCTCTAGACCATGTGGAAACTTTTTATCCACTTGCTGTGTATTTGCATGTACTTCATCTTTAACACTATACAAAGTGGTGATTTTAGTCCTTAAACATGTACATTTATCATGTCACTGCTAACTATGTGGTGTACATGTAGAAGATTTGTGCTGTCCAAGTATGGGTAAAACAATATTGACAATGTATGTTGTAACAGTAGTTGCACATTTGTAGTAGTTCCAAGTATTGCAAACGTTATATAATATACTATGACTCCAGTTTCAACATTAATATGTCCTCTCAGAAAATATTTGTTCAATGCTTCTGACAGTTACAGCTCTTCCAGAGGCTGTGGGATTAGATGCTAAAAAGTGGCAATTACCACATAAGAAGTTTGATGCCATTCTTATACACATTTTCAACACTTACGGACACTAACTAAACTCATTAACTTAAGTAATCTGGATAAAATCAGGAAAGTGCATGTAAACTTCTATAGCTGGGCCAACACAATTTGTAAGAACCACACATACATACTGTTAGCTACTAGTATATGTATACTAGTATACATATACTAGTATACATATACTAGTAGCTAACATATGTATACTAGTATACAGTTTCTCTTGACAAGATGCATTACTGTACACTAAAAATACCAACACATGTCAGGCAGCAAGACATGAACACACTTCTATACTCATGTTGGTAATCTTTTTAAGACTGACTAAGGTGAAAAGGATGGGTAATGTGATCAATATTTGTTGTTGTACATGAATGAATGGCAGTTCTACAGGTACACCACACCAGCAACATGGGGCTTCATTAAACTCATGTTCCACCAGAAAATCAGCAACACACCATGTGGATTCTATTACTCACACATCCCCAACAGAACATCAGCAACATGCCATGAGGCTTCTGCAACAGTCACCTATCGCTTATCATAACATCAACAATATGCCAATTAGAGGCTTCTATAACAGTCACATATCCCCATCACAACATTAACAATGTGTCAATTACAGGCTGGCTTCTATAACAGTCACATATCCCCATCACAACATTAACAATATGCCAATTAGAGGCTTCTATAACAGTCACATATCCCCATCATAACATCAGCAATGTGCCGATTAGAGGCTTCTATAACAGTCACATGTCCCCATCATAACATTAGCAATATGCCAATTAGAGGCTTCTATAACAATCACATATCCCCATCATAACATCAACAATGTGTCAATTACAGGCTGGCTTCTATAACAGTCACATATCCCCATCATAACATTAGCAATATGCCAATTAGAGGCTTCTATAACAATCACATATCCCCATCATAACATTAGCAATATGCCAATTAGAGGCTCTATAACAGTCACATATCCCTATCATAAAATGACAAATTTGCCATGAAACTTCTATTAATCCCATGTCCCCAACATAAAATCAGCAACATGCCATGAGGCTTACTACAACAGTCATGTATTATAGTTAGTATATTCATAACATCTGCAATGTGCTAAGAGGCTGTTAGATGGACATGTCCCTGTCATAACATCCGCAACATGCCATACAAGGCTTTTTTGTAGAGTTGATTCCTCATTAGCACCAACAAGAGCATTCCATGAAGCTTCTATAACAGTCACATATATATCCCCAAACACAATACCAGCAACATGCGATTGGGTTTCTATGACAGTCATTATCCCCAAGTAACCTTGCATATACATCATTATTTTGCAAACCTCTGACAAAGAATGTAACACCACATTTTGCATTTTATAATAATGCTTGGGGCTATTAAATAATCATATCCATGCAAAGAATGGCATGGTTACCTTTAAAAACACACTGCACATGATGATAACATTAATTATTTAACTACAAATTTGTCATTTTTGCTTTTCATTTGTTATTTTTTAATTTGATCCAAATAATCAACTGTCCCTGACCTGATGCTGTGGAGAGGATAAATGTCAGGGTGAACTTAGCCAGTTGTTAATTTTTGATGTTTATATACAGAAGTTTAGAGTTCAATATTTTAAAGTATATTTCATCCAATCATATGCATGTGATGCACTTAGAAGTTTATTGTATTGCCAAAATAACTAGAAAAGAGTGAGTCACTGTTCCTCTAAACAGTGGGATTGTGATTTATTTTCCCATCTTATTTCAATTATAATATCATTTTTTTTAACAAAACATATCAATTCACGACAAAAGAAATGATTGATCAAGTAAATGCTTTTAAACTGATACAGTGCTTTCATTATCTGTATATTTTGTGATGTGTATGCTCTTTGGACCTCCTGAGAGCTGGCATGTCATAGGAATGTCTATGCCACAATTTCTTCCCAGCTACTTTTTCAAGAATGTGTTCAGAGAATCTTTGTGTCAACCACTATATACTTATTGTTGGGCAGATTCATAGGTGTCCCTAATATGTATTACCATCTACTTTTCCAAATTTACCTGCTACTTTTAAAATTAGCTACATCCCTGGTAACGAAGGTTATCTGAACAGGATTGATACTAATTTGCTTTATCCCACTTTAGGCATATTTAAACTGTACTTCATGTTGTAGGAGGGAAAATGTCATTATTTATCCAAGTATGATGGTGTATAAATTTTGATCTTCTATAGAACAATAAGGCGGTCAAGAGAATAAGATAAGGTCAAAAAGGATTTTTCTACTAGTCCGTACTATCAAGGCATGATCAGTACATTTTTGAAACTGTTTTATATTTACAGCACATCTATGAAGCACTTTCCAAAATGAGTATCGTCGGTTCATATGTTGTACATGTGCAACAGGAAAGGGGCCAACACTGGAGTTTTCATCCATGAATTATTTGCAATCTATAGATGCCAACAGGTTAAACGCACTTGGTCACACATAGAGCTAGCAATCACTCCACTATGGCTTCTGTTGGTGCCAAGATTTACATGGATATTAACAGAGAATCCTCATCTTTAGAAAGACATTACAATGTTAGTAATAACCCATGGGACTTGCATGTAAACCGTGTCACACAACAATTGGCAGGGGCCCTGTCCAGGTGAATTTGTTCTTTTATGCGGTAATGGGAAAGCAGAGAAACAAATAAATACACATTGAAAGGGTATATAAAATCTCATTGATAAGAAGAATTATGACAAAACCAAAACATTGCAATAGCCTGGATAAAATTACAAGAACATGTACATGTAAGGCAACAAGATTAGAAAAAAAACATATTTGAAAACAGACGCATGCAGAGATTATTGTTAAAAGCCGAGAGCTGTAGAAGAGCTAGTGTATCCCTTATGTATATTTGATGTTGTCAGAACATCCAAAATGTCAAAGAGTGCTCCTTAACACTTTCCTTCTCTTGGCAAAATGGATGCACTAATCCTATCTCAAGTTTCAACATTTCATGACAAGTGTCTTATTTTTTTGTAAAGGAACACTTAAATTTTGAAATCTGTCTGGAATAGACTATCACATATCCACCATGTGGACATTTTTGTCCAAAACTGGGTGCTTAAGCTGGATGACTTGTTAATCAAAAATAAGATACATTCCTTTTGAAATGGTTAATACTACACATGTCTAAATAAAGTTATGTTGACAGGGAGAACAGTTATTGAATGCTTAGTTTATCTACCTCTCTTATCCACTGAAAGTATAACTGAAATTCATATGCTGTACCCATAATGGTAGATTTGAGTACAGCACAGCACAGCACAGTACAGTACAGCACAGTACGTATTGTCTATGACCGTGCTAAGAAAATATGACACTGGATAATATGGTCACAGTTACTTCCAAGCCACATGTTCCAAATAAGTATTTCACACCCCTTCTATTAAAACATTTAATTTCCAATAGG
This sequence comes from Glandiceps talaboti, assembly GCF_964340395.1. Classification (NCBI taxonomy): domain Eukaryota; kingdom Metazoa; phylum Hemichordata; class Enteropneusta; family Spengelidae; genus Glandiceps; species Glandiceps talaboti. Next base: position 8,819,587 of record NC_135552.1, read on the forward strand.
GAACTTGCAAACCAGCCATGTTTGAATGTTGCATCATGGGAAATGTGATAATAAATACTAATCAATTAGTATTGTAAACAATGTTGTTACATTGTTTGCAACCACGAATGATCAATTCATATTTACCCTGACCATTATGGGAGGTTTATTTTATCAACAGCTCCAGATTAGGTATTACGATAACCACAGATAATCCCATAGTCCTTTGTGTCTGAGCATGCTCAGTCTGGATTGCAAGTTCCCTATTATCTAGGATATAACAATGCTGTGTGTACAAAGTGTCCATAAGTACATGTATATGGCCATGTGATTTACTTTTTAGTGTAAACTTAAAGCCCAGTCTTTGAATCACACAATTTATCAGTGAAGTCATACAGATTATAATAGGACATTTTTTTTGTTCAGGATCATATTTTTCTATAGCTTGGCCAGACAACTTTTTTTCTTACCCCAACTTTCAGAAGCCTAATCTGACATTGGCTTCAGTTTTAAAATTTACATTATCATGTCTTTAATATATCTCCTAGTTTATCAAAGTAGAGATTGATGAGGAATACCCTCGGAAATAGTTAATAAGACCATAGATATTGGACTCTCTCACCAATGTCTGTGATAAGACACACTCAATTAATAGTGGATACAACTTATAGTTAAATTAAAATATTTGGTAGGGATTTTTTATATATGAAATATTATTACATGCTTTAATGCCAGAGCTGATATCAGCTGGGACCACTTTAGAAAATGGCAAGACCAGTATAAATGTCTGACTTGTCACTGTCATAATGACCGCTTACTTTGAATATGTATTTCACATACAAGACTTTCACTTTCTGTGTTACATGGTTCATGACAAGTGCTGCAACTAGAAGGCAGAGTGGAATGGCTGGGTGCAATACAAATTGAAAACCGCCTTCCTTGATGACTCTTGTGTAGGTTGCCAATGTTTACTGAACACATTAGTTCTAACAGACTACATAATTGCTTGGAAAGAAGCCCTGGAAACCTCTGCTCCTGCTAGAGTTCATTTAGTGATCAGGTTATTTGACTGGCTTCTTTCGGCTTGCTGCGGGTCAATCTCGGAGATTGCACACAGCAAATTGTTGTATGAAAATCACGATGTTTCTAATCTACCTAGATCTACGAATATGGATTATTTTCAGACATCAAAGACTTGGACAAAATGGTTGAGATTGACTGTCATGGCAAACAGATCTTTCGGCAATGAAATTAAACTTGTATAATCTTAACAGGTAATTGATGTTCACGTGACTCGTTCTCCAATTACAGTTTGTGTACTTACTGAGGCTAAATTACTGTAACACCAAACTGACTCTACTTCAGTCAACATAGAGAGTTGCAAGACAGCTGGTGCCATACATATAAACTTGAAATATTATTTGACGACTTAGGCAAGTCAATGAATCATGGCTTATTTTGGATGGACAGCACAATGAATTGCAAATAAACACATAACAAATGAGAATCAAACTTCACTAGTTTAAAAAGTAATTCAGTTAAATTTAATGGATGGTAAATGAAATGACAAATATATGCACGTGAATCACCACACAAAATGTAACCTCTCCACAGACCATATACAAACAAACTTCCTGATGTTACATTAAGCATGATAATCAGAGATAGTCTATTGCTTTCTTTAAACACACATTCTATCCTTCACCCTAAAACAAATTGTTGTATCAAATATTATCAACATTAAAAAGACTAATAGGTGATCTTAGAATCTTCATAAAATACATTGATGAAATATTTTGTACATTTTGTCTAAATTTGGTAATAATAATGTTAACAATGTTGGTTTTTATATAGCACTTTCCCACTCAAAGTGCTTTACAATTATTACCCCCTTGGAATCTATATTGGCACAACTCCTTATACTACCTCAACTCCCTGGGGAGCATATAATCCATTGTAGCCTTTATATTAGCACATGGGATTAAAGCATTCACATTGCAAACTCTATCCTACCAGGTCCTCTGTTATACAGCTGGGTTGACTAAGGCACAATTGATGTTCAAGGACTTTAGCCATTCAGAAACAAACAGTAGTGACAGCGCTCAAACCTGCAACTTGCAGTTTACAAGCCAACCACTCTAACCATTCAACCATGATGACACCATGGTAAAAGATGAATTTCACCATCTAATTCTTTGTTCTCATTACACTAATGAAACAGAGGCACTTTTTCTTTTTTGTCATTAAATTATTCAAATTTCATTCCTAAATGGCAAAGTAAATTTTTGCATATTTTGACCTCAGATGATAAAATTCTCCTTGGGAATTTCTTTTAGATGTATTAAAGCAGGATTGCATTCACACAATTCAGGTATGTTATTTTTGTATGTTTTTAAAAATACCATGCTTGCTACGGCATAATATGCAATAAAAGATTAATATAATCAACATTACACAGAAACTGCGTGCATATTATAATGTTTGATAATTATTCTTTGCCATAGTTTGATATTAACAAAATGATGTGATCTAGTCAAGCCAGATTTGACTGAAATGGGACAGTGCACCAGCAAGAAATAACTATGAATGAATACATGCATATGTGAGACTCATTGCAGTCCTCTGTCAGGCAGTGCCTGTTTTGGGCTTAAATTTGATGCTAGCTGTTGCATTCTGCCGGTAACATCAATACAATCACTCATCTAAAATATTACAAGCTAAAAACAAATAATATATTAACATGTTGAAATGTAACACTAAGCTTTCAAATCTTCCTTGAATTAGGTATTTTCAAAATTTGGCAAAAAAGCAATTATAGCAGAAAGGCTTCTCAACAACTATTTCATTCTGTACATATGTAAACCCCCCCCCCCCTCCCCCAAGCTGGTGTATTAAAGGTAACAATCATGTACTAGACAACCATTAATATGCATATAATTATAAAGTTCACATACATGTATATATGCATGAAAAGGAACCACAATTATGAGAGTTTGCACAAAATTTCATAATATCCTAGGATAAAACTACAATGTACTATACACTGTATCGTTCTAAGTTTTCTAGAATTGTACTTTTCTCTCTAAATCTGAATACAACGATAATGGATATCATGATAAAAAAGACTGGAGTTCACCTTTTAAGCTAAGTTCAAAGTGTATGACTGGGATGAAAGTATAATAATGAACGTTTTGCATACGTCCTGTATAATGTACATGTATATACTTTCGTCTCCCATAAGAAAATAATGAGATGACATTTATTGAGAATGGACAGATAAATCAATGACCTTCAAAACCTAATTACAGAACATCACAATACTATCATACAATATTGAACACAATATCTGAAGCATTTACTGCAAGTATCGAACTAAAAATGATTTTCAGAATCTGGCAACAATTATCTATTCGATTAGCACGGTGATTAGATTTTAATGTAAGCTTATTTTATGACATGAAATGCTGGGTGAAAATACTATGTTCATGTGCATGTACAAAGGTCTTTGATAATATGATTACTTAGTAAACAGTGCTTGGAGCAAGGTTACATCTCGACCATGTAACTAAGTATACAATGTATGTAATGGCCCTAGGCTATCTCATTTGCAATGTATCAAAAAAATAATGTGTATGTGTGTAGATGACAAAAAAGTCCTTGTACATATTTTGTACATTATGCCATGCCTGAGCCAAGTTGCACAAAAATAAGGAATATATACACGCTAGTCGTTCTATGTCATGACAACATGCGCCTATGTTAGGACAATATGTATCTACATCACTGGTTTTGCTGTGTTCAAAATACAAATCAAAACGTTCAAAATTGACATTACTTTCCCCAATTTTTGTTTGATACTGGTATAATTATATTATTCTCCACATTTTTTCATTCAGCCTGAAAATGCTCATGACCTAAAGGTCATCACTACGAGTTGCTAGACCCCTTAGGTCACTCGTATTTTCATTGGCTGAACAAAGAAAATAATGTGGCATAACATATACTTGTGTAATTTTAGGTAGAAGAAACAATTTTTCTCCCCAGAATTTCTGATTAAACAGTTAAACTCTAAGGCAACATGATTTAAATCCATAACCTTCATTTTTGGTTGTATCGTATTATTTTGTATCTTCACTTTTGTTTTCTGTTGCTGTCCCTATATCTGACCAGTTCTCATTACCGTTAACATTCAAATAAGACCATGTTAAATGTTCCATCTGACTAATGGGAACTTGGGAACTGTAGTGTTTACTGCAAGGTGGGTTTTTGGTTGGCTATGTGTACATGGAAGATTAAAACATTACCAGTCAGAAGTAGGGGCAGCAACTAATAAGACCAAATGCATTTCAAAGGAAATTAAAGCACAAAAAAACCCCCAAAAAATGAAAAGTAAAAAGTCAACAAATAGCTCATCATGACATCAGATTTTAGTAAGATTCATAACATCTTAGATTGGTCGAATAGAAATGGCATTTTCTGGACAAAAATGTGGGATTTTTGAGATGGAAAAAGGTTTTAAATAATCTAGAAGAGAGAGAGAGTTACATGTAGCATGCTGGGACATATCATACTGGTCACTCTACTATCTCTCTTAGAGTATTATCAATTATCTCTCTTCGATTTGCTGAGTTATTTGATACCTATAGTTTATTCATAGAAATTGAATTTATGTATCATTAGTACATGTCACACACTTAATATATTTTTCACTTGCAGCTACCCTACATGCTTCTTTAACTTTGAATATTCAAAGAGCTTAATCCAGATTTTAGTTACATCATCTAAACCTCACTGAGATTAAAATGGGAGACTTGAGACTCAGGGAGTCATATCATTCAGCCACAGTTACACAAGTTTGTTGGATCTATGCTACTTGAAAATCAGAGCTATAGGTCTCACGACTCCACTTTACTTCCTGTACCTTCTTTGACCATACAAACATCTCCTAGATGACATCTCATCTCCATGGTAACCATTCATACATCTCTTAGAAGGATCTGTGGCCTGCAGAGAAATCTTTGCAAATAAGCATTCATCCTTTGCTATTACCATGTTTCTTGTAAGTGTGTAACGCCAGCAGCAAAATACCAAGGACACTTGAAAAATAGCTCAAATTGCAGCAATTTCACACTGATTTGGCCATGTTTTACAATTTCAATAGTGCCCAAGCCCCTAATGAACTGCGTATTCCTATAAGCACAGTCATTGCTTGATCTGAAACCTTATTTTTAAATCCTTCAAAACATGTTCCCAGTCTCCAATATTTGCAGACTTTAATCACGAAAGGAAAGAAGGAACTGTGTTTGAAGTCTGATCTCCTAGGTCTGCGGTGTCTTTGTATTATGGTAGACAGGTTAGATGTCAGCCCCTCTCATTTGCTACTTCAGTCCTGCATAACTTCCTGTAATGTATACTTTGCCCTCAAGCTTTATCTTGACATTCCTGGAAGCTGTCACAATCTCTGTATGCTTGGGTGGTGCTTACATGACCCCCCAGCTGACCTGACATAAACAGCTATCAACATGTGCAGTAGTGCGTGTCAAATGAGAGTATAATCACAGGCTAATTAAGTTGTAATTAGAATGAAAACGATGCGAGTTCAGCTTACAGACACACTAATTTTTCATGATGCTTTGACCACGCCACACTGAACAGGATCACAGTCCGCTTATTTTTCATCAACCTTGGAAACGTTCAGAAGACGAAACTATCTTTCGTATACACTGTTTCCTATCAGTTGACATGAAAATACATCATGCTAATTTTATAAATGATAGTTAAAATAACCATCAATTGCATTTTGATTTGAGATATCATATTTCATCTAAACCCTCAATTATGAAACACCAACATGTAAAATCTCTAATATTTACAAAAATAATTCTCATTATAATTCCTTACAAAGGAGGTATGAGATCCTTTTACATTTATATTGCTGCTCATTGATGAATGACACGTTGCAACAATTTTATACAAAAAAAAAGTCATATCACAAAGCATACAATAATCTAAAAAACTAGCGGATTGTAACTGTCAAGTGAAACAGATAATGCTAAGATCATGCCAACACAGATATTTGCCAAGTCTCTGATCTTTGTCGTGTATTCCATTATTTCCCATTCCTTATATCTTACACATCATCAATTTCTCATCCCTCGTCTTTGACATTTTCATCTTCAATAGTGGGCTCACTCATGGCTAGGCATAAGGCTATAATCCAATTAACAATGTGTAAAGGCCAGACATATTATGAGACCTCCTTGTGTGTTAGCCTTAGTACTGTACGGTCACAGGAGAATTCCTGTTTACCTTGGCAAACAGAATATTTTATAATTCATATCTTGGTTTCAATTGGAACAGTACATTTGACATTCTGAGCTCAACTATTCACCTTAATTCTATATATAACCAATGTTGTTCAAGATTTGGTAACCTCAGCAACAATTACGAGAAATTTTGTTTACTTTCGAAACCCTAACATTAGTGGTAAACCCTGGTAAAATATCTTGGGAACTTAGCTGCATTTCACCTAGTTAAATTCAACCCTTAGAAAATGCTGATCACTACATTAATGTCTTCCCTCTTGACAAGCAATGCTAATTCTTACCTCAGTAAACTACCTTGTCTTGATCTAAGGGTGAAGAGTTGACAGGTGACTGTTTAACAAATTGAGATCACTGATATAAATAAGAGAAACAAATTTACTTATGGCTTGACAAAGTATCTTTACAGGCTAGCTGTCTCATTTGTTTTTCTAATGATACACAGTGAGACAAAGCTGACAAGGTTTTTTTTAATCTTAATTTCTACGACAATGGATAATGATGGAGTGATTAGTAACTCCCATACATACTGAATATGATAGCGTGTGTGTGTGTGTGTGTGTGTGTGTGTGTGTGTGTATGTGTGTATAAAATCTGCTAAAAACGCGAAATTTTTTTATTCTTATATTTCTACCTTTCTATTCTGAAATGTGCAACCCTTTAAAAGTCATTTCCTGCAGCAGAGATTCCTAGTTTTCAATGATGTACATGCGTAAAACCCAATATAATCAGTTCAATATGGAAACACCATAGTCCAAGTTTCCATTATGATCACACAATGACTTGTAGTGAATCTATGACTCTATATTCACAATTTCCCATACGACATAACTAAAAAGAATACAACTAATAAAAGAATATTATGATTCTAGTCATAGTTCCACAGATCTCATTTTAAAATCGATAAAAACTAATCTAAATCTTTAAAAAAAAAAGGACAAGTTGACTGAAGTACTGTATATGCATATTATGTGAATCCAAAATGGCTGCCACCTCGACAGCATTATTGCTGGAGGATTAGTCTATTCTCTTTTGAAGAAAAACGGTGAATGTATTTGATGTATTTTTGTTTTTTTATAAGAACTGGTCAGGCATCTTTAGGGTAGAATTTCTATACAATTTGCAACATTTAAGTTCAGTTACACAACCACCATCTTTCTTCATAGGATCAACACAACAAATTTTAATGGTCAGAATTTTTTCCCCTTTTTAGCTAATTGCTCAAGAAGAATGTTTGACTTGTTAATTATCAAATACTTTTTGACAAAAACATCATCTAGCGAGATAAATGAGTGTAGAAATACCCATATTACTCAACTTATTGGGCACACTGGGAATTCTGAAATCTACATGTATGTAATGAACAACAAACAATATTTTGCGTGCATCAAAACGTTTATTCAGCAGATCAGTTGACAGGAATTGCTTGTTGTTTTAGTTCATTTTTAAAACTGGGATATGACTCCACATATTTGATAGTTTTCAACAATATTTATCAAGAGTTTTTGAAACCTAAACCAATACACCTGCCTATTCACATTTCAGCTGTCAGTCTACTCTCCACCATAGAACTCACACAAATGTAGCGTAGCTTGAAAAAAACATTCACCAGACTGACTAGGCATAATATACCATTCCTAAGTATCCCGATTGCCTACAGTGACTCCTTTCCTTGTGAAATTTCATCATGCCCGGACATCCTTTCTTACAATATCACATAATGCTCGGACTCCCTTTCTTGTGAGATCTCATCATCGTTCTGTATTCATGGAACAAATTCACAGTAAATATTCCCTGCTGAGTTCAAATCTCATTACTCACACTTAGTGCTTTTTATTTTTCTCCAGTTCCCCAAGGAAGATTGCAAGTACACTAGCTGGGTCTAAAGATCAACTTTTAACACAATATTACAATCATTTTTCACTCAAGTTATGTGTCTGACATTGTCAAAATAATTGCAACTCTTTTGAAAATTCAATTATGCCACCTTGACTGTTAGTCATAAATGTCTCCTTTGCACCTTCTCAACACTTGCGTTGTGATACTTGTCACTATTTATGCAAGATCTAGTTTTCAGTTAAATTTTTCAATCATCATCATCATCATCATCATCATTATCAATCAGTTTTCAATACCTACAACGGGAAATAGCTGCATGAAAGTCAATTACTTCAGTTTATTGCCAATAATTCATGCCGATTTTTTGCTAATCATGGCAGATATTTTGTCTCCTGGCCATCTACATCACGTTTTTATATTTCAGAAATTCTCATTTTCAAATATTAAATCACCCTCAACCATTCATCATTTTGAGGATATGTGATAAAATTACTTGTACCTTAGGTGTGAAAAACGATAAAATATATTATTCACCAAGGAAAAAACGATAAAATGTATTTCTCACCAAGGAAATCAAACCACTGAAGCCTGATATTACAGACATGCTTTAGTTTGTTCACTTATTCCTGAATTTACCTTGCAAAGTTGCATACATAATGAATACTTTTACATAAATCACAATATTAATTTAAAAGTATACATACATAATGAACTCATTTGCATAAATCTCATACGTTGTGCTATTCAGTGAAACCATCTTCTTGACTTTCAATGCACATAATTTCTTACTTTATCAATATTTTAGAGATCAGTCTGATTGAAATTTGTTGTGTGATAGTTCCTTTTAGTCACAGTACTCTGGCTCCATGTTTTCCATTAGAAGAACGCTACTTTTTTTGTTTAATCCATTCTGTTCAGGGCTGCAGGGAGAAGGTTTTACATTACACAGACTGTCAACCCTATGTCACAAATGCAGGGTCCACTAATGAAACATTTGCAAGCAGGTCAGAGGTCAGATTAGTGCTTAGGGTAGGAGATTGCAATAATGACATACCGCCATGCACATCGTTTCATTGATGGCAAACAATTCAAATAGAAATTAGACTAATTCTAAAATTCTCTTAATTATTTCTCATCATCTTTTATTAATAAAAGGGATACAGAAATGGAGACAATATAAATGCCATCTCAGAAAATGAGAAATGTTACTTTCTTGCTCTCGGCTGATTTCTTTTTTGTGATATCACCCCTTTGGGAGATTCAAATTCTCTGTAGAATAAGTATATATATCTGTAAATTCTCACAGGGATTGTAGTTTTGTATCTAACCCCCTTAGTGGCTGGAGTTGAGGGGAACAAAATGCAAAATGACAGTGGAAGTGTATGTATTGTATGTATAAAGCATCTGCAATAAGAGGGCAAAGGTCACCTCCTCTAATGCATTTCAATTACTTGATGTCAGGCTGGGATGTCATTTCATCGTCAGGGGGCCAACAGCCGCAGTGCTTCCTTTGGAATTAATAAAAAGGTCTCCGTGTGCAAATATTGCAAAGCATTTTCAAATTTGGCAAAATGAAGCCAAATTGACAAACGAAGAAAAGAGAGACTGCATGGCTTCAACAAAACTCTATTGATCAAGGTGTACTATTCTAAAACGATCAACATCTGTATCCAAGTTTCCTCTCCGATCACAACACAACAACTTCAAAGTTCCGTTTCTTGAATTATTTAACCTGTGTAGTACGCAAGTGTCAAATTGACCTAAAATCTAGCATTCACACAACCTGGCAGTAAAAACATATGAGATGTACTTACAATAATGATCTTGCAGTGTTTGAGAGCTGTTTAACCAGAAAAACATTAGTCTCTGTATGGCCATGTGAACAGCAACCGTTCAGACAAATAGTACACAGCTGCCAACAACAGTTGGCATGTTACCACTATCAAAACACACACATCAACTGGTCTGTAACAACCAAATAACCATATACCTAATCTCCACATATTAATAAATCGAACCGTGTACACAAATCATAAGTCTTGTTTCCAATTATAGTATTTTATAAGTGTCTACACTTCATGATTACCTCGTCTATATACAAATATTATGCGGTCAGTCACCGAAAGAGTACAGTATCTGCGACATGCACAAATATTCATTCTGTAAGTTATACGATAAGAACAAAAGAGTACATGTATGTTAAATATTTTTTTCTTCCGACAATTGATAGCAAGAAGATTTAAGCATTTTTAACCAAAAATATTTCCTCATATATATATTCACCAATCTGCTATAATGCTAAAATGAAGATGAAAATAACTTGTAATAATATATATGTATATAATATGGTATCTTTCCGTATTGTGTAGGACACTGATTCACAATTTTTTGAATTAATTAATAAATAATTGCACCCTGATGTATGTCGAACATATATTTCAACATATACTAACACCAACCTGTTATACATGTCTATCATATGCGCACACTAGTAACATTTTAGTGGTACAAGAAACTTGTAAATCATATGTTGTATTTTACATATTTTTTTGCAGTATACTACTTGTGTCCATGATATCATACATGTACATCTTCTGTCAAACATGTTTGTTAGCTTGAAAATGCTATTGGAAATTACCAGTAATATTTCATATCTGAAATTAAATTGTAAATGAAATATAAAATCTTATTTGTAACTTGAAACAGATTCTCGAATTCTGTTTGCAACCATATTGTAACGCAGGTCAAAAAAAGGACGGCTATTTATTTCATCCTGCCCACACACCATCTAATAAAACCTCACTGACATATTTTGAAAGTTTAGCAGTGATAGCTTTGCTTTGTGATTGATGATGTGTTGATAAGTTACTGTAATAATGATTCCATGAAGTCATTCTCAAATCGTTGTTAAATCTGGCTGTTGAAAGCCAACTGTAGAATGACTGCATTGTGTATTCATAAGGATATGGACAGTTTCACAGCTAGTCGGTCCTGTGAGAATAGCGGTCATTAAAACGTCTATCTATACTGTGAATGGACTTGCAATCCTTACAGCTAGCAATCAGTCGCTCAACCCACCATCTCATTAGTATTCACAACGGGAGTTCTAACACGATTGATAGTTCAATTGGGGCAAGTTCAAATCTATTTTGTATCCATCAGTTCAGTGTTTTTTTAAGTAACATTATAAATCATGAGACCTGTTTTGATAAATAAGCTTGATATTATCCAATTGTATATGGTGACTAATACCGGTGCAGTAAAGTATTGTATATTTAACTAAGTTAATATTATTCAATTTTCATTCAAATTGTAACTCTGAACACTAACAAATAGCACTAACTTCATATACGAACATGTTTTGATCAATAATTTTTAACACATGCGAATATTATTCCAGAAAGACCGTTTCTGTTTGTGAAACGCTACATAGAAATATTTTAAACTACAAATATTACAATCGTAAAAAAGAAGGAGAGAGAAATTACACAAAATGGTGAACATTTCTATTTCACACTACCAACTAGCATCTAGATTCGTTTTTTATATTTCATTTGAACTTTGACCTGAATATTTTTTTGATTGGCATGTTCATTCACTCATGAAATATGGGAGTATCTATCGCAGCAAGATCAGATAGTAAGTATTCCCTGAACTCCCTAAGCTAGCTATCACTAACCATATACAGTTTATCACGGTTTTAGGCAGTCTCAATCAAAATCTGCGGCTTATATTTTTTCTGTACAATATATTACTTTGAGATAGTTTTTCTATATTTTGCAGAGCTACCTGACGACACAGAGTCTGGAAATTTGAATCCAACTCTGCAGGCAAACAGCAGTAATCAGCTGAGTCACATACATATTCAAAAAAATTCATTTACCTTGGGCATCATCAAAAGACCATCTTACCATTATATTTTCTACTATCCCATAATACCACCTGATGTCAACGACACAACATTCATGCTGCATGTAATATTTCAACATCTTTAACAGTCTATCACCACAAATACACAATAACACAATGTTTATCACTGCAAGGCAAATTCTAAAGTAACTGCATACTCGTGTACATTGTATATATTCTGAAACTTGTTACACAAAGATCTCTAGATGATGCCTTTACTACAAGATAGAGAGTAACTAAATATTATGTATGGCAGTTTTTAAACATATGACTCGCACCATATAAGCATGAAACAGAGAGGCAAATTTTGATTGTGAGCAAGGAGAAAAAATGATTCTCGAGTGTATACACTATAACTCATTTGCAGACTCGGAGCTCTCCTGGGCAGAATGACAACTGAAGTTTCATAAGAACGATGTATTAATTAATGCATTTATTTTTCATGAATTTTACAATATTATCATCCATCACCATCACAGAATGAAAACTGCAGCACACATCTGGTTGTCTATCACACTACAGAAAAGAACACCATCATTGTAGTTGCCTCGCCAACAATATTCAGACAAAACAGAAAATGATGCATATTTAAGTTCTACTTGTTTTAAAATGCTGTTTTTGTGTGTATTTGTTATCTATGGGATGTTTTATGAGCATTTTAATGTTCTTTTCTCTCCCGAAATAAACTTTAATAATAATATTTCTATCACAGATGCCCTTACATCTTACAAAGAATGGGAAAGTGAAAGTGCATCTTATTGTAATTTTATAATGCCAGATTGAGATAAAAATGGAGATTTCTGTTTGCAGTGTACATAATTTTCTGTCAACCACACTTGCAAGTTGCAGCATTATTCTGAAGTAAAATATCATGAAATTACAAATTTCAGTTGAGAGACAACTTCATTAACCTTATACTCAAATTTGGTGATTTCAAGTACAACTTAAGTACATGAAAATTACATAAAAATGAAAAAGAATGCAATGTATTTCCGCCATAGCTTCTCTGCACCACGACTTACATTAGCTTTGGTCTCTATATTGAAATCATCATTAAGCAAATTAAGTCTAAATAATAAGGACCTGTGTTAAAAATATATTTGAAATATATGAGTAAAGCCCTGACTTGTATTTAGCCATAAAACAAAACAATAACATTTAATTACACTGAGGCTGTAGACAATAAATATCACTGCCATCAATTCAGATTTTTTTTTTTTGCAGCATGTACTTTTTTTCTCATCTGGCTTATTCATTACAATGATTTATACTGTAATAAAAGACAATAGGTTTTATTCATTCTCAACCTATCAAATCGTTCTGGATATATCTCCTTGTTGTTATCAATCAATAAATTGTGGGAAAAAATGGGCAAGTTGACGTCACTCAGCTTCGTTTAATTTTGGCTATCATATAAGATATTTATTTTGTATAAAACAAGCCATTTGCTTAACACTTCCTAGTTTTGTTGCTGATTTGTTTTTGAATCAGTCATCCATACAGCAGCATTCATATGCTCTGTGAAGATCATAATATCAGGTTTTGTTGTCATGGGTTTTTGTTCGAATAACAGACTTCAAAACATCCAGCTATTAACAGTCTTATCATCTCTTACACAAATGGAACACAGCAGCAAATCATTTAATTTTTAACATTCATCTCATTCTGTATATGATTGAATCTCAATAGAGTTGCATCAATTCGTTCCACGCAATAAATATTTCAATTCAGAGATACATTATGTATTAAGCTCTCATAACTAATCAACCCTAAATTCAATTCTAGCACAGGTCACTTTCTTTGATCTACCTCTATTGAATTAGAAATCTCCACCACAGAACATCCAAAAATGTTGAATATTTAATGAAACCTGTATGCATTCTCAATTTCTAAATCATTGACTGCAGGCACTGATTTCATAAAATCACCCTGCATCTAAATATACTATTCCATAATGCCTTTTCAGACTCGGAGACTTACTGCAAATAGCTAGTCATTTTTATCTGTACATCCCAAACTACTTTCATCGATATCAAATTCTTATGGTTTGATTTGTTTGTGTTCTCAATTTAATCCTGTATTTTAGTTTAGTGTATGTCCATGTAATATTGCAACTTCCTATTCTATTCACAAAGAATGCCTGACTACATTTCACAAAGTCAAAGTGTATGGAGATAATCGTTGCAGATATAATGGATGAAAATTGAAGATATTATTATCTATTAATGATAATAACTTCATTCTTTTCCCATTTCCTTTCTGTGATCAGAAATCTTCTTTGAAGTTTTGAACCGAAAAAGAAAGAAAACGAGAAATGCCTGGAGCGGGTCGGTTTCCTAGTACAATTCATCATTAGTGACAGTGGGCCTACGTATCATTTTAACTAAGGTCGTCCATCACATTTACTTGTAATCAGTCACTAGTCTATAAATACTTAAAACAGTAGCTGCTACATCAGACTCTAACTGGTTTTCAATGAATGTTGGTCATTGGTCATGTCTTGTGTGCTCCTGTGGTGGCAGCAGACAATGTTGTATGACATACACAGAGCAAAAACAAATACATCAGTTATTCAACTCTGCTGGTGTCTCCCACTTTTCCTGAACACGCTCCAAATAAAAACTCCAACTGAAAGTGTTCACAATATAGTATAAAATTCATCTATGAATACAAACTTTGGCAGTGAATGATATTCAGTTATTCCTGTAGGCAAGATTTTACTCAAACTATCTACAAAATTGAAACATGATAATTACACCTCATAAATATATGTAAAATTTCCCACATACCCACAATGGGTTTGAGTTCAATCATACTAAATTCTTGCACAAATAATCAGACTAATACTTCACAGTTAATAATATGTAGTGAAATTTCTTGGCACTTTCTCTCTTTCTGAATAATACAGACTGTATAAAATTATACTCAAGTTGCTAAGTCCAAACTTTTCTATAAATTATAAATTCATTCACAGTGATACTCATTTTCTGGACTATAATACTTCTTTTGTTTTGCAGACTCTTTTTACTATCAAATGGTGAATGGATGCAAGGATAATTATCTTGTATGGCCACAAGTACTCATTCACAGTTTCACATATAAAACATAATGCTATTCCTTACAATACAGATCAATATACACTGTTAAGCATTATTGCATGCCTTTTATACATGGCCCTAAGATGTAGAACATTTAGTGTTTCAATGGGTGATCGTTCAAACTATGAATCAAAGTTTTAAACATATTAGTCAATACTCGTTATACTAAGAGACTGTCTAAACATGATATGCAAAATAAAAAAAGTTGTGTTTTTTTCTAATAACCCGACTGACCCTAGTTTAACCGCCCACTTTAAACATTTTTTAAGCAATTAAAACAGAAAGATAAGAAATTCTTTGCAATTGCCTTCATGAATGCACATCTGTTGTTTTTTTCCCCAGTGATGCCTGTACATCAAACTATCACAGAAGGGGTATTCTGACCGACATTTTGTTTGCTTTTGGGTCAAAGCAATAATTTTCAAAAAATTAAAAAATCAAAGAGCTAAATTAAAACACAATAAAATCCCGACCTACCTACCCTATTTTCTGAGGCTAATTATTTTTTTTCTTCACCTCATTACTTTTTAGCCCAACTAAACACTCCTAGTAGTGGAAAAAGTTATTCAAAGTCTAACATGTGATAGACATAAGTTTCATAACAAAGAGTTTCAGACTATGTTTAAGGGGTCAGACTTCACTTAGTCTAGCATTATGCTATTTTTCTCACTCCATTACCCATCAACCAACCTCTGTACACTTCACATCACGTAACATTTATATATTTCTGATGTGGGTAATGAACGCAAATACTACCAGAAAGAGTAAAATACACAAGACAGGATTGTTTACAACGTTGCCATTTGATCTTGGACGATCTGGACAGGACGAACATTAGACAGAAACATCTTTAATATAAACAAATTAAACTAAAAAGATTAAATTAAGGATTATGAGAGCAACCTTGCAACTGTACATGGAATGAAGTTGTGAGATACCTTGCAACTCCATACAGAATTAAATGACACTGATTTGAGTATGTACAAGAACTTGAAGTAGCTATAAAACAAAATCGCAAGAAATTGGATGTTCCAGAAGTCTGATGCAATTGGATCAGTCAGAAGTCTGAGAAAATGTTTCAGTGTCTTACCTGATTACCAATTCCAGTAGATGTGATACTCAAGCCCATAGTATTCTTGATCTCATCTTTGTGTTTTGCTGAAATAAGATGAACATATACAGAAACTTGTAAGTCTTAGATGGTCTTGTAAGTCTTAGATGATCGTCAATATGATGTTTAAGGGGCACACTGTGTCTTTGCTAAGGGTAAGTAAGTAAGTAAGTAAGTAAGTACGTAAGTAAGTAAGTAAGTAAGTAAGTAAGTAAGTAAGTATATTTAAAGTAAGTAAGATCTACTGGTATCCCTTGTTATTTTCCTGGGGTTTGCCACCCAAATTCTAGCAAATGTATTAGACATGTTTTATTGTGTTTTCCCTTTCTGTTATCAGGATACCCAAACCTTAGCAAAAACACTGGCACAAGATGAGCCTGATTTTATCTTTTAACTTCATTTCTTTATGCTTAGGGGACCCATGAAATTCATTTTCGCCAATGCTGCATGGTGCATCTATATTTAAGAGAGGTCGTGCAATACAGGATTGGTGAGAATGACTTTTCTGGGTCTCTTATGAAGAAATGACGCCGGGATGAGAACAGACTTGTCTTTGTTCCATTTCAAAAAGTTCTGTAATGGACAGACTTTCATTAACATTTCATCCAAATATACATTTGTGCATTTTCTATATGAACAGCATACAAAAAGCCATCCACTTGAGACAATAAACATTTACCACCATGTAAACATGTTAGTTGGTGGCATCAGGGATGTTTAGATAATTTTACCTGTAACTGGCCAGCTCACTTTGTCATACACATTATCAATGCATTTGACATCTTACACATGTATCACCGAGTACTAGCAAATGTACATGTATAACAATTAATGAAAAAAATGAATTCAAATGGCACAAACCATTAACAAACTATCAAGATCAGTGGAGCATGATCACAAGGTTTCATGTTGAGACAAACACAATGCAGATAACACATACTATCTCTTACACAGTGCCTGCTGCTTATTTTGTTAATGATGTAAACAGCAGCAACATGCATACTACTACTACTACTACAAGAGACATATGGTAGACTTGGTAGTATTGTTCATTGTTCATGTTATAGGACAGTCTCCACTAGTCTGTCTATCTCTACACCCAGTCTATGAACTGTATGGTACTACTACCAATCCAATGGAGCATGTACTGACTTATCAGCCAACTTTAATAACTGTGACAGTGTAAAGCTAAAACATTTAAACATTAGAGAAGGGTACACCAGAGACACAACTATGTAGTGTTTAGTGATGTACAGCGACTATACAGACCAGATGATTAACACATATTCACAGTGAGGGGTCAATCACTGCTACCTGTATTGTGTTTATCTTAATAACACAAAACTTTATAGTCAGTTTCAATAAACTTCGATATCTAATCAGATGACTACTTGAAGCTTCTTGGAAAGCCACTGTAGTCTAGTTTATCTTTTATGTTCCGGTCAGGACCATCATAGCACTGAGACCTTACTTGATTTTATTCTATGGAAAGAATTTGCTCTTTTGCATTTCATAGTTTAAAGCAAACCTTATCTTAGGTTGTCTGTTTTAGAAGCATACTTATTATAAAATCAACCTGACACAATTCTTTGCTTCATAAAAGCTGATAAAGTGTCTGTATGGGGGTATAAAAGTTTTGATACAAAAACAGTCCCTTGATAAATCACTGCTGTTTTTATAACAAATTCTTTTTATAGGTGAACATATGGTGTGCGTGTGTAAGACATACACTTCAGTGAAATCTTAGTGCACATGTCTCTGTATCTCCTAACGATGAAATATTCATGTGCTATTAAACCTAAAGGTGTGACAAAGAACCAAGTGATATTTTGTGAGCATTATCAGGCATTCATACAACCTAATCCTTATTAATGTCATTTGAGTCTTTGTAACTGGTGTGAAAGGAATCCAATAACATGTAGGTGTATTAATAAATAAAGTATATCCAATGTACAAGTGATAAGGGATATGTATCGTTTCACAAGGATAGGAAAAACAGAAGACCAGAACATGACATGCCAACTTTTATTCTGAATGAAAACAAAGAGTAATGTAATGCATTGTAACAATGCAAAGTCTGGTGTGTGTGTGTGTGTGTGTGTGTGTGTGTGTGTGTGTGTGTGTGTGCGTGTGTGTGTGTAGAGGGGTTAGGGTGGAGAGATAGGATTCTGCTGTTTTTTAATTTTGAAATAAATTGTATATCGTGGCTCTGTAAAAAATGCAATATATGTGGTTTGCTTCAGAGAATGATGTCACGAAAGCGATCATGATACAGCCTCGAATTATTTTGGATTTGTTCACATAAATTAATCACAGCTGTTTTTTGACACCCCTTTTTGTTTTTCTCATGTCATAAGGGGTATCTTCCAAATTGTGTGCTTTTGTTGGATTACAAGTATTATAAAGTGATGCTGAAATATTGATCACATAATGCATATTGTTCAGAGTTGTCATTTTTGACATAATTCATTTGCTTATGACCACACTGACTAATTTTTTCTTTACGATATTTGTGTCTTCTATATGCTACAATTGGTGGACTTGGGAAAAGTTTATTTAAAATTCTATCTCCGCCTATCAAATTCCAGGAATAATATTTTGGTTTGGTTTCCTCTGAAGTGGAATAAAATCACAAAATTTTGTAAAATTATTACAGATCTGTGTGCCATAAAATCAACATATATCATTCTGTTGGATATTAATTAAAAAATAACCTTGTAATTGTAACATCAATGTATCAAATTCCAACTCAACACACAGCATCAGAAATATACATAGAATGAAAGCAGATGATCTGATAACAGTGAATTGTAGAAGTTACATTGATCATATACTTAAGGATATAATGATAATTTTTCAACACCCTTTACTCAGATGAAAAGGGCAAAACTTACAAATCCAATAAATACCATGCATGTATATACCAAAATCCTTGTACTGATACAGTGCTTTGTAACTGTCTTGTTGTAATATGTAGTAATCCATGTTTTAAAGCATTTTGCAAGTTTGATGTGAAATATCTCCTATTGTATGACAGTAATCCTTGCATTTGTCTGATGTTACTACTTTTCTCCTTGCAGATACTAACAAGAATTATACATCTTGGTTGTAAGACGTGTCCCAACACTAATGGCTATAATACCTAGGATTTAAGATGGATGGCATGTCTTCCTAAGTATTTATAATATCCATGTCAAAAATTAATTTCCATCTTATGGGAAATGGATTTGCCAAGGATGCAAACCACCAAGGATTAGTGTTTATGACTACAGGTTGTCTATCAAATTACTAAATGTTAATTAAATATTTTATTTTAATTGGCTACCATGTTGTAAGCTTTTAAGGTTACGTGTTCATCTAGTCCATCAAATAGGAGTATATTCATGTATTGTGGATTGCAGAACAAACATCTTGCAGTACTCAGTTCCTGCTTATCCTGGGTTGTTGGTGGCGAAATGGGTTGGCTTGCGTGCCTCTTACTATGGCAGTCTGAGTTCCAACCCGCCCAAATTCGACTTGGTTTGATTAAAACTTAACAAAATTTTATGTACGAAGGATGATGCTCAGTTTGACTGTATTGAACATATGCAGGTTTTCCTTGGGTACCCCACCTTCCTTCTGCTTGAACACTACTGTCACTAGAGCACTTGGATACTGCACAAGTGGTGACCATGTTTGAATTTCCAAATTTGATTTGGATTAATAATTTGAGAGTATGCATAATCATTATTATTAATAACACAAGTACAAATAGTCAATTCAGATTGTATATGCCCCACTAACACTACAACAGACTGAGCCTCTCTCTTCTGCTGCACACATAGCAAAAAAGACTTGTTTGTAATGTCTTGATGTGATATGTTGTACAGTATGAATACCATATGCATGTATAGTATATGCACCAGGAAGTTAATATAATTGCCATCATGTTACCTGTATATATAAAACCTAGAATTATTTATTTTTTCTTGCCAGGAAAGGAATTTATAAACTGATAAGAAGATGTAGTAAGTAAGGTCGGAACTATTACTAGTAACTACTAGCCCACTTCACGTCCCATTCAACTACACACCGACAACTTCCCATATGATAATCATTCTGTGGTATTACTGGTATTCTTCAATTATGGTAATAAAATAGTAATATTATTAGCTTTATATGACTAGTTATATTGTACTCAGATTTGTCATTTCCTTCCAATTTTCACACTTTTTATTAGAAATATATGGTGCACAGTTCCTTTATTAGAGACATGAAATTAGTTCAATCTGTGAAGTCAAATAGTCAATCAGTCATTGCACTTTTATGGTTATTCATTCAGCCTTAGAAAGTAGTAGTGTATTACTTCTTAGAAAAGAACCATGACAGTCAAATATAGGGTTTACATTTGTAAGTGTGTGGATTATTAGTTATGTACGTGTGTAACAATATGTATGTATGTATATATATATGTATGTATGTATGTATGTATGTATGTATGTATGTATGTATGTGTGTGTGTATGTGTGTATGTATGTGTGTGTGTATGTATGTGTGTATGTATGTATGTATGTATGTATGTATGTATGTGTATGTATGTGTACGTATGTATGAATGTATTTTTGTGTATGTATGTATGTGTGTGTGTATGCAAACACTTCATTATGTGTTTTTATGCACACACATGGACACACAGACACAAGGCATTGAGATACACCAAGTATTGATCAAATGCTTAACAAAATCAACAGGCTTTATTCCACATCGATTTAAAGTATGCTGCTAACCTTATTTCAGATAATTTTTAGCACTCTGGTAAAACTGGAGAAATGCTTTGCACGAAGCAAGATAAATATGTATTTGTATATTATCCATGCATTAAAGTAATAAAAATTGTGGTCTATTTCCTTTAATCAAATATAAATCTTCATGTTATATGAATAATTTCTAAGGCTGATGTCGTGATGTTTGAGAATTATGTGTTAACAAATGTACTTTGACATCATGAAAAGATTTTGATACAATGTAACATTTACTTAGGTTAGAGGTCACAGCAAGGTCAACAATTACACTGCGGTACACTTTGTCACGATACCGATATGAGTGATTTGGTACGCACATGAAATGTTGAATGAGTATGAGTGATGCCAAAAATATACTGGTATTAAATCACTGCAGTGGACGGCACTTACTCTAGAAAGTTGAAAACCCACTTTCGTCACGATGACAGATATTAAATTTTTTAAATGGCTTCATTTTAGTTATGAAATGAATCTTGAATATCGGCAATAAATGTATTTGCATGAGTGCTTGATAAAATTGGCATCATTATGTTTCATGGGTCTAGCAGATTGAAATGCCCGCAATCATTCCGAAATCAGACTGTTTTGCTTGTCACTTGTTATCAGTTTCACATTGTTAACAAATATGTACAGTGATTCTGAAACTCAGAGCTTTTGTATACAGGAGACTGTATCTCAAACGCTGACAGCCGTCAAAATCTTAATACTTACTTTATAGGTCTATCAGAAATACTGCAATATAAAAATCTGTAATATATCTTTTGAAAAAAATGAACTGAAATTCTAAGGATCACTATCTTTTGGGATATTGTAAAATATAATCTTTTATTTGCCAATATATTGAGGTATAATTAGGCAGCTATTCAGAGCTTTAAATTAACATGACAACTTATCCTTTAATTTGGAAATATTTCCCTCAAAACATTTAAGACCTAGCTTAAAATTTTTCCCATGAGTAATACCAGCATATTGAAAAGTCTGTTATTTTTGTATGGTACTAGCCGCCAAAATTTGTGGTATTCTTACTGAATTTTCCCGGCAATTGAATGTTTATCCATTGAAATACCAAACTATTATAACTGTTACTGAAAACTACGCATAAATTATCATGATTCAGAATGAGTGTTGATAATTAACATATCAATAGCTTTAATGTGACAACATATGCTGGATTTCTAGCTGTACAGATACACAATTTATTCATAATAAAAGACACATACACCATAAACTGTAATATTATAATGTTGATTTCACTATTCTGGAACACAGTTACTTGTACTTTTCAATCTACCCACCATATTGTTCTCCCCTGGCAGTTTTAATAATAAAATAACAAGTACTGAATAGTATCATATTATAAATTAATATATATCAATAGTATTGATCGTTGGTACTCATGGCATTTCATTAACTCAGACCAATGTCATTGTCGATGTCATTAAATTCAACAGAATGAAATTAAATTCATTTTTGCGATCCAGTTTCTTTTATAGCTCCACTTCTATAATTCTACCAACTAATGCATCAAGTTATCAAACCACTGATTCTATATATTGACTTAAAATAACATGTTGCTGAAATAATCTAACCATGGCTTACAATAAATATTACTCATCAACTAAATATATTTCTAAAACGTGGAATAAAACTACAAGAGGAAATTCAGGTTTCTAGATAATTAAAAGATGAAAATACAGATGAGTCTACAAGTCAGTTTTGCTGGTATGAGTTGAACAGCATTTGACTGATTTCAGACAACTGATTGTAAAAAAGTACTGCAGAAATACCTACCACTGTCCTCATGCAGTCTCCACTGTGGTTTGTTAGTTAGCGTACTGTTATCTCAACTGTGAAATTAAGTCCATTAAGTAGAGGACACGTGGCACAATCAAACAATAAGTAAGACTGGCAACACTCGGTGCTACCTGGCAACCTGTCTGTCTCCTAGTTTTATCGGACACAACAACCTTGTGCTAATTTCAAAACATGTGATTTCTTCCATCTGTTCATGTGCGATTTGATGAAAATCATCGAATAATTCTGATATTATTGTGGTTACGCAATAATTATTGATTTGGTGATTTTTAATATAGCAATTGAAATCGGGGGATGTTTATTTTTAACTGTATGAATATCAAGTCTGATTGATAAAGTATCACGATGAACTGCCTTTCTGATCACAATAGAGTCAATAATTTTCTAAACCCAGCCTTATTGTATTACTTTATCTACTCGTGATGATGTCTGATGTTGAAGGTTATAAGATCACATTTTTTATACCAATTGTGTGCAATCCAGTTATAGATTCAATTGAACTGAAGGCGATTCATGTATTTTCTTTTTAATTTAAAGATGAAGAATTGTATAATAAACAAGTCGTAAATTTATTTATTTGTATTAATTTGCCACCATTTATAATTTAATATTAGGTTTACAGCAATTAAATAATATGTTACTTTGTTAACAAGTGGTTTAATATTGGCTCACATCTGTTAACAGTTTGACATGTAGCTATTGTCACTATATTGCCATAATACCAGTAGTGGTCTCTACTGGATATTGTTACTGGGAGTGGTGAGAGATATAAATTTAGTGTTGCTAGGGTTGAGAGACACACAAAGTGTTACCTGTGGTGGTGAGAGATATAAATTTAGCATTGCTAGGGTTGAAACAAACAAAAAGTGTTACATAGGGTTGTGAGATATATAAATTTAGTGTTGCCAAAGGTTGAGACAGACAAAAAGTGTTACCTGGGGTGCTGAGATATATCAATTTAGTGTTGCCAAGGGTCCATGGACACAGATACAATATGTTACCAGGCATGGAAAGTGATTAAAACATTAGTGTTGCTAGGGGTGGACAAAGATACAAAGTGTTACCTGGGGTGGAGAGTGATGTAAAGTTAGTGTTACTAGGGGTGGAGACATATACAAAACATTACCAGATGTGATTAAAATTTAGTATTGCTAGGGGTGGAGACATATACAAAATGTTACCAGGTGTGGAAAATAATTAAGATTTAGTGTTGATAGGGGTGGAGACATATACATGTACAAAACATTTCCAAGGTTGAAGAAATATACAGAGTTACTAGGAGTGGAGACGGATGAAAAGTGCTGCCACGAGTGGAGAAAGATGTAAAATAATACCAAGATACAAATAATACTTGGGCTGGTCAGTACATGTGCTGCAAGTGATAACATTTGGGACAGTACTGCAAAATGTTAACAGTGATGTGCGGTACTACCAAATGTTAACAGTGGTGGACAATACTGCAAAGTGTAAAGTGTGGTGTGCGGTATAGCAAAGTATCAACAGTGATGGACAGTACTGCAAAGTGTTAACATTGGGGACAGTACCTCAAACTGTTAACAGTGGTGTGCGGTACTACCAAATGTTAACAGTGGTGGACAGTACTGCAAAATGTTAACAGTGATGTGCGGTACTACCAAATGTTAACAGTGGTGGACAGTACTGCAAAGTGTAAACTGTGGTGTGAGGTACTACCAAATGTTAACAGTGGTGGACAGTACTGCAAAGTGTAAACTGTGGTGTGCGGTATTGCAAAGTATCAACAGTGGTGGACAGTACTGCAAAGTGTAAACTGTGGTGTGCGGTATAGCAAAGTATCAACAGTGATGGACAGTACTGCAAAGTGTTAACATTGGGGACAGTACCGCAAACTGTTAACAGTGGTGGGCAGTACTGCATGGTGTGCAGTGTTATATTAGTGTTACAAGTGTTGGAAGTGGTGGGCAGTGCTTCAGTGTTAAGAGTGTTGGGCAATCCTACAAATTAACAATGATAATCTAAATATGTATACATACTGGATAGTTCTTTAAGTATATGTTAACATGTATTATAAACCTGTTTATTAACTTGTCTCCTACCCCTAGTGGGAGGTCTGTACTACTAAGTGTTAACAGTGGTGGGCAGTGTTCCAAAGTGTTACAATGTATTAGCAGTGGTGGACTTCAATTGTAACAGTGGTTGGCAGTGCTGTAAATTAACACTCTTCATTCATACATACTGAATAGTTCTTCAGTTTTATGGTTTTTATTAGCATGTATTAACTTGTTTATATAGCTCATCTCCCAAAACACTGGTGGGCAATACTGCAATGTATTGGTGACTTGTGCCAATGGTGGGCAATGCTGTAATTTATTGGTGACTTGCACTAATGGTGGGTAATGCTGCAATCTATTTGTGACTTGTGCCAATGGTGGGCAATGCTGTAATTTATTGGTGACTTGTGCCAATGGTGGGTAATGTTGCAATCTATTTGTGACTTGTGCTGCAATCTATTTGTGACTTGTGCCAATGGTGGGCAATGCTGTAATTTATTGGTGACTTGTGCCAATGGTGGGTAATGCTGTAATTTATTGGTGACTTGTACCAATGGTGGGCAATGCTGTAATTTATTGGTGACTTGTACCAATGGTGGGTAATGCTGTAATTTATTGGTGACTTGTACCAATGGTGGGTAATGCTGTAATTTATTGGTGACTTGTACCAATGGTGGGTAATGCTGTAATTTATTGGTGACTTGTGCCAATGGTGGGCAATACTGTAATTTATTGGTGACTTGTGCCAATGGTGGGCAATGCTGTAATTTATTGGTGACTTGTACCAATGGTGGGCAATACTGTAATTTATTGGTGACTTGTACCAATAATGGGCAATACTGTAATATATTGGTGACTTGTGCCAATAATGGTGGGCAATGCTGTAATTTATTGGTGACTTGTGCCAATGGTGTTGTAATTTATTGGTGACTTGTGCCAATGGTGGGCAATACTGTAATTTATTGGTGACTTGTGCCAATAATGGTGGGCAATACTGTAATTTATTGGTGACTTGTGCCAATGGTGGGCAATACTGTAATTTATTGGTGACTTGTGCCAATAATGGTGGGCAATACTGTAATTTATTGGTGACTTGTGCCAATAATGGTGGGCAATGCTGCAATCTATTGGTGACTTGTGCCAATAATGGTGGGCAATACTGTAATTTATTGGTGACTTGCATTATGATGGGTAATCCTGCAATCTATTGGTGACTTGTTCCCATATGGTCTATAAACTATACGGTCTCTCTAGCTTGGTAGTAAATTGACTTGATTTTTTTTGTTAATTCAGGCTTTAACTGTTACCTCGTAATATCAAAATTCAAACTTCAAAATAATACTCTTATACAGAGCATGGAATGTGTGTGAATAATTTTTGGAACTGGGTATGTAATATACCCATAAAATAATTTTATCCACAGTTCCAAAAATTATTCACACAAATTCCATTAAACTTCGTACTAAGTTACTGACTGAAAGCATACTTTTTGTAAAATATTGATAATGATATTTGTACTCTACTGTACTGTACTGTACTGTAAATCAAGGGTTGCGTTAAAGTGACCATATGGATGAGGATTGGGTATCTATGTTGGATTTTTAATCTATAAAACAACTTTATCATGTCCTCCTACTTGCAAAATCAATGTGAAACAACATATTGCAAGTTCTTGTTAGTAACTCAATAAATTGCATAAGAGTAAACAATAAGTAAAATATTTGTTATTGTACGTACGACAACAAACCTTCGCACTCATTTTTTTAATAGCTTTTTTGCTATCTATTGAGTTACAAATACAGGCTTGGTCTGTGTTGTTTTTGCCATGATAAAATTTTTATAAATCCAAAATCCGAAATAAATACCAAATCCTTATCCATATGGCCACTAGTTAAAGTATACAAAGATCTCATATAGTGGATAGTTTACTCTCCCCAAACACATTGGAATTTGATCACGTACATGTATATGTATTGTATAAAAAGAATCAAAACCCTCGGCTTTTGTTCCACCCTGGACATACATGTATACCAAGTTGTAAACATACACTGCCTTCCGGGCCTTTTAAGTTAACATCATTGAGAACGAACTGCAGGGCTATTACTTACAAACAGATATTATGCACAAGTTAATGCAAAATCTGCATGCTATTCCAGCATTACCTGGAACATGAGGGCAATATAAGGTCAATGCTGCCTCAAGATACAAGATTTTTCTCTCTCAGCAAATTCAATAGGACAGGATAACAAAGGCACTAATAGTGTATTAGGCTAAGCAACTTTAATGCACGTAATTCCCTCATTTTCCATTAACTGCTTCGATTTGCTTTAATTCGGATGGTTGGAATTTCAGTGTTTCTGTTTTACCTGCAGATGTATGCTGGTTTCTCAATCTGTATGAAAACTATTGTCGGTTCCATCATACATTTTGTAGTATGAAAACCCAGCATTGGGGGCATAACAATCATCTTTCTGCATTGGCGAAGATAGACACAAGCAAAACATACAATTTAAAGATTTTGTTCTGGTACATGTTCTAGTGGCTATATTAAATATTAATGTCTTTATAAAACACTCACTAAGTAACTTTCTCTACCATTACATTGCAGCTATCTAACACCACACTCATGAACTAACAATTATTACAAATAAATTTAAACTTTGTACTGCACCAAAATACTTGGATAAATCCTTGCTTTTAAAGAAAAAAGAAAAAAAAGAAGACCTGAGGACTGAGGTTGAAAGCTAGGATTTATCAAAGTATTTTGGTGCAGTTACAAAGTTTACATTTAATTGGAATGATTCACCAGCACAGATGAGTCTTCATCAAAATACTACAAATTATGTTATAATCATAATATCACATAGGATTAAAGGAAAGGATGCCTTGTGAATTCATGTTATTTCATAAAAACCTTGATATGGAATGAGATGAAGTGTCTTGGTTTCATTCACTTTCACATATCAGAAAAGTTGGTGTGCATTGGTCTGATCTGTGGCAGAAGTGAGTTATAAAACGTGCTAGGCAACTTCTGTTAAATGTACTGTCAACAACAGTAACAATAGAATCAGTCAACAATTATATGTTTTAACAGAAGTTGCCTTGTAAGTCTCAGATATCACTTCTGCCAAAGTTCACATTGACGCCAACATGTATAGATAAGTGAAAGTAAATGAAACCATCACATTTTATTGCATGTAACAGCCATGTTTTTGGCACACAAAGTGAATTCACAATGTGTCCTCCCCCTTCAAGTCAACCATACATCACAATACACTATGTAATGGTATATGACATCATATTACACAACAATTATACCACTTCATTACAGTCTATGTTCATTGTTATTAACATTCTGAAGATTCTTACAAAAATCTGGTATTTTGAACACTTTACACTATGTAAGATTTAAGTCTTTATGACATAAATTGCATCTCTGATTATGATAACTGAAAATATGAGATTTGATTCCAAGAATTTTTTGACTATGAGCATAGAAATGTATATCAATTCAAAACATTTAGATTTGGGATGGGTGTTTGAGTTCTAAGTATAAAGTTACAATATACGTTCTTTTATTCTTGAGAGTGTTTACCATATTATTTTACCATATTATCTTAAATTTGAATCAAATGATTTGAAAGCACCCAATGAGATGCAAAACAAATGTTCAAGCATTTTTTTTGTACTTGTTTATTGCAGGCAACATGATGGAGACACACTCTTGATTATGTAAAGTGAAAAAGTTTACAGTTCAGGTATGTGTTTCTCTTCCTGACTTCATCATCTAAGATTAAAACCTTGCGCCTCCATGAAACAAAATCTGTTGCTCCAACAACAGCAGAACCTATGTATGGTATCAGATTGTGTGCAATTAAGATTAACGCATTGTCATCACCTACAGATTTCCTCTGAGAGTTGGGCTACTTGATTTACAGAGAGACTATCAGAGTTGAATGTGTGATACTAATCAAAGACAATTACGATGACAAGGGTTTATTAACTTATTGGGTTACGATCTTTGATAAGATCAGGCCTAAAGAACATGGAAAATTAACACCTCATCCTGTCCACTAGGAAACCTAATATTTGTGAGTTAATTCGCTTGGACTGATTTCTATCTTACCTACTCAGAAAGCAGGGAAAGTGGAATCAAATTTCCTATGGAGGTGAAACAACAGGAAAGTAAGGCTGTGGACTTTGGTTTAGAAAATGACACTGTTGACCGGTGTCAAAAATGTAATTTCCTGCTGACTTGCATGTAACTTGATCAAATGCATAGCAATTAAGGTACCATTTTTGTAATTACGGTTAAAGGTATGTATGGCTTCGCCAAGTTGAATTGTACTCCTGTTTGATTTTCATGTTGGGTGGCATGGTTTGTATATGACGGTGATCATTCAATGCTGCTCAGACATGTCAACACCCCCTTCTCTCTCCATGAGTTCAGGCAACACTGATTGATAAGAAATTGGATTGCTAAACATAACCTGAGGTGGTATACTCACAGTGCAAGATTTCAACCATGCACAAAATGGGACCATGTCATATATTGATAAAGTCAGATTTTTATTTCGGATATAATAAAATTTATTTCTTTATCTGGATATTATAATTTCCCCAATATTTTTCTTCGTTCCACCAAGGAAAATACGACTGACCTAACAGGCCTTGTCACTATGAATCGCTATGTGAGAAGCATAAAAAACTCTGAAGTCACAGGTATTTTACAGCTGACAGAAGGAACATATTGGGGAATAACACATAATTATACGTCTTCAAGCATAATTTATCAAACATTGCAAAGAATAATGGCAATTCGGAACATTTCAAGCACCAAAAAACCAGTGACACAGAACAACCTGGGTATAGACTCCATATTTTCTGTTCAAAGACAATATCTTGGCTGGCACATTGTATGTCATTTGAATTGGTGAGTTACGAGTCAATTTGACTGGGCAATTCTTTGCGTTGCACATCACAATTATAAATAAATGAATACAACTATGAATGCAATTTCATAAAAATACATATTAATTTATCTAATCTTTGATAAAGCTTGTCATGATAAAATAGTATATTACAGCACATCAAGAACAATACATGTTGACATTCTCATCTCGTTTTTTCACTTAATTAATAAGCTGTCATTGTCCAAGTTGGCATGCAATATTTTAAAATAAACATGATGATAAATTTGCTGATCAATCTCTGCCCAAACTTTTGCATGGTGAGTCTGCTTAAAAACAGATTGAATTCCTATAGTTTTTTCACGAGTCAAAGTACTATTAATTTACGACATAAATTATTATATGACAATGTATTAGACATATTGCATATAATTCTTGGTTGCAGTAAGCATTTTACCTCATGCTAGATGGTCAAAGTAGGACAAGAAGGTTGACTTATTCTAATGCACACCTATACAAATGTATGTGCAGCATGTGGAATGGAAGTCATGGTGTACGTTACCTAAGAAATTGAATATTCATTATTTTTATGAGGCATCCAGGCAGTAAAATTCTATGAAAGTACCGAGAATTGTTTCATTTTACGTACTCTATCTAAAAATGCAATTTCACTACGCAAAATTTGTCAGGTTTCCTCTGATGACTTTTTGTGTCAAAATAACCTAAGGCTTTCTTCGGAAATTGAATTTATAATTTAGCAATCCTCACAGAATGATCACGAACATAATTTTGCAAGCACAAAAAACAGATGGGAGGATTCATATAATGATGTTGACATATAAAACACCTTGGGAACAAATTGACCAAATGAAACACGGTGATGAATGATCTTAGTTTTTTGATTGAAGAGAAGGAACCTGTTAGACTTATAATACATAACACTTTAATTGAAAATTGTCTTTTAACTCAGCTTCCCCTACTTCTTTACTTGTATAATTAATTTTTTACAATCTTCTCATGCATCAACTTCATATTTCTCCATTGTTCTTTGGGATCCAATTTCCCTTCTTATTAGCACTGACATGGCATAAACCACAGTTTGCATGATAATTATTTGTATTTAAATGAAGGAGTCACTCATGGGTCGGTACAAACATGGTTAATGGAATACAGTGGCATACAAAACTGTCCTTCATCACGGCCCTGGTAATTGTGTTTGTTTTATTTCATTCCCCCTTAAGTCCCTGGTGGGTTGGCATAGTGATAGGTGGTCACATGACCCATTTGTCTTGCTGTTGGTCACATGACTGATGTCAGCTAGGTTGAAATTTGACCACATGACTTCATGTAAATCCATCTCTTTCCTCATCATACTTCTTATTTTTCAAAAGATTTTCTTCCCCTGATGAAATTCAACATAATAATATTACATTTCAATTTTTGAATTCTGTAAACTTCATCTATCACAGAGGGACCATGATCTGAGATTCTTGAAAGATTCAGGCTGACAACAGAATTGCACTAGGAATAGCCAAAACTGAGAAATATTCACTACTTCATATCTGAATCTTGAAACCAAACCAAAACCTAGATCCCATCTTGTTGCAGACCAGACTGTCCTTTAATTATCATGATTTCCCTGGCACCACACTAATATTTTTACTAAGTTTTGATCGAATACAATCTTCTTTTCACCAATTTCACTTCAATTTAAGACTGAAGTACTTTTTTTTGTCTTGTCTGTAGTAATATTTGACAAACGTATTCAGGTGCATCAAACCTTTATCTCATTTGGCTACTCTTAATAACAATACACTTCTATCTAATGATGATAAACTTCATAAAACCTACGATGTCATCAACTGTGACATCTCACAATGCATTGCAGCCATTTTATACGATTTAAATTCCTGTACGTTGATGTGATACGTATTAGTGTTACTGAGTCAACAAGAATACAAACACGAACAGGTAGAAACTCACGACCAACTTCATGCACCCATGGCCTAATGAACATAAGCATATATATATACTGAGTAATGTATACACTTATGTATGTACATACATGGATGCACATGATAAGTCCATGTATATGTATGAATGAAGACACAAATGCATGCAAACACACACACACGAACGCA
Organism: Glandiceps talaboti; assembly: GCF_964340395.1. Taxonomy (NCBI): domain Eukaryota; kingdom Metazoa; phylum Hemichordata; class Enteropneusta; family Spengelidae; genus Glandiceps; species Glandiceps talaboti. The sequence goes on from NC_135552.1 coordinate 8,851,523, forward strand.
TGCACCCACAACACACACACATGCATAAATGTGACAATGTACATACGAACAGGCATACATGCACGCATACACACACACACACACACACACATACACACACACACACACACACACACGGTTCTAGTTTCTAGTATTCAGAAGTGAAAGCATTTAACCATACAGGTAGATTACAACTTACAATTCATAGCAACACATGATTGTGTATTATACATAGTCATATATCATGGTGACAGTTCATTGAATGCAAAAATGACAAATCTGACCATTAAACGCTTGCTGATTTTCAAACATAGCCATAGTTTAGTGTGATTAATGACATCCTTCAACTTAGCAGCAACAGATGTTAGTTTTTCTCCAAACCTGTCCCACTTTTACAACAGTACTTAGACAGAAAGTCATAACTTCAGATTTTAAGTTGACAAGTGTAATTACTTGGTTATCCTCATTACATGTACCCCTTCATTAATTCTACGACCAAACTGACAGGCTGGACTTGCCCTTAATCTATGACACTATAAGTTACAAGTGAGGTTAAAAGAAGGGTTAAATTGTGGTTGTTTCCATGACACTTGTTATATTTTCAGATGCACCTCTAGCATTAACCAACACTACATATTTGATGGTTCTAATGAGTATTTCAAAAAAATGCTACTCTTGTACTGACATGAAAATTTCACAAATAGCACACAAAATTTCACTTTTTAACGGTAAAAGAAAAACAAATCATCGTAGATAGCCAGTCTCATGAGCACCTGTTGTACTGTACATTACAAGTTTTTCAATAAATGCTGCAGTTTGCCTCAAAGCATAACATGCTAGTTGAATTCTCAAGTTTTAATGAGCACTCACTGCTTGCAAACTATAAGAAGTGAGTCGTTAGTAGTAGTACAGTAGTAGTGGTTTACTAGGCTGTAGTACCAGGAAGTTTTCAAGACCGCAAAATGGATGCTTATGCCTATACAGCAGACTAAAGTAGTGCGACAAAGAGTGAAGTGCTGACAACAGTGTGCCATAAGTGGTAAGTTGCTTGACACTTGGATAATCTTCAATGCTAGACAAGGACCATGTTAAATCTCTAATTCCTTAAGAAATCTTAGATTAAACATGTAGTCCTTTCTGAACACTGCAAAGTATGTGATTTTTTTTAGTTTGCTATATTATACCACAACTTAGTTTGCAAGTATATCGAGAGAATCCTTCATTCACTATCACATTCCAGTAATACTCAACAAGATTGAAAGTCTAAAAAGCTGGAAAGATTCATTCCTCATCGATTTTCAAAATCCAGTAAAACTCAGCAAATAAATTTGAAAGTGTGAAAAACTGAGAAGTGATGTGAACATATATGGTTAAATGAACTTCAAAAATGCAATGATACAATTGTGAACTGTATCTTTGGACAGTTTCCATTCATATGGAAACATCTCTGTCAACACATAACTATTGTAGGTTCTTACAGAGAGTAAATGCATTTTGTTGCAACTATTTAGTATTTTTCTTCTGAACAGTAAAACTGTTACTTCAGAGTGGTAAAAAATTAGACACAATGCGATGTTTCGATCCGTCTACCATGGACCTTGGTCATGCAAGATGTAATTATTCAGTGTAAATGTCTCTCCAAACAAAAGTAACTAAAATGCCTTCTTGTGTATATTCAAAAACAATTTACCAGTCTGGTGGTTAGTAAGAATTAGTCTTTGAGAACTAGCCGAAGACTGTATTAAAAATCACAAAATTTTCTAGTAGAGAAAATATCTAGGTTTACAATATGTTCTCTATTATCATCCTTCTGTTTACAATAAGTAGTACAGTATCACCTTTACAGCCATTTTAAAGGCTGATACCAAAGCTATCACAAACCAAGTTGTATTTTTGTTAAAGTTTGGGAACTATCGAAAGAAAGAAAACTGATGTTTATAGTAATACAGTAAGTTTCATATTTAAATGGAATTACATGTTCTTTGCTTAGGTGTATTACAGAACACTTAGTAAAGGGAGGGGGGGGGGGGTGGTCTTATACATGTACAGTCTACACAGTCGTGTTTATACTGTACCAGGAGTTTGGAGCCCTGTAGATGGAGAGGCAAAATCTATTAATTTAAGTAAATTCCTTGAGGCACTTCTATATATGTAGGTTAATGCATGAATAGCTGATTATTTTCTAGTCTGGGCAACATAGTCTATTTTACATACTTACTGCCTTTCACAAGGAAAATGTCACGTGTAATTTTGAACCAAAGACAAAAGTATACGAACTTGGGAACATATTATTTTCTTTATCATACTTGTACACTTAAATAAATGAAAAAATAACGAGGAAGTGGGTGGATAAAATGCAGACATATATATCTAACACTCGAGGCCAAATTTCTAATAATTTCTAGCCTTAAAAGGGAATGAGACATAGTGCTGTTCACATGTAGGAAATTATTTACAGCTATATGTATCAGGAGATGAAGAATACATACACAAAACACCTGAATATTATCATATATTGATTGTTGGTTGCTGTTGACTACTTTGAATAGAGACTATAGAGATAATAAAACATGGTCACAATTTCATTTTGTCTATCAAAGTAAGTTAATCTGGTATGTCAATGACCAAACACCCTATCCTGCTTTTTGTTTCAAGTGTGGAAAAATTACTCCTCCCCATAATAACTATTTTGGTCAAGCATTGCTTAGTAAATTTATCTGGTGACACACTGCAAATTTCAGGGTAGGAATTTACGGGGGATGGTCATTGCATCAAATATGCCATGTATTATTTGACAATTTACAGTTTTTTGTTTTTAGGAGACTCACATATCTCCAATTTTGCTCCTGCAAAATGATATTGTAAAAATGTAGTTAGTGTTTTCAAGGTAAAGCATTACACGTACACGTATGTATAGTAACATTGGAAACTACTTATCATTGAAGCTGTGTGGTATACATAATGTGTTTACACTGCATTTTGCCAAAACTATACCTAGGGTAATTTATGTACATATGTACATGTATGTGGTGACACAGCATTTTATTGAATATGTTCTATGGTGTACATATGTTGTGATGTTGACTATGGGAAAACATGGAACTTCTACTGAGGTGTTGCTACCTTACAACTTAAAGACAACCTGCTAGCTATTAAATTTCAACAACATCCTAGGTTTAACAAGCCTCGGTACAGGTTGTTGCACTCTACAGACAGAGAGAGTCAGCCGGACACAATGACTATAATATTATGACAATAGAACTAGAACTTCTTCTTTGTTCTATTGTTACTAAAGACATAACTATCAAAAGCTACACCATATGCATTTACTGAATAGATAACACTCATTAAGAATTTTACAATTGAACAAAAATATGGTGAAAAAATATGTTTCCAAGGAATTCCCATGAGTAGAGTCAAGTGGTGTAGTAGCTTCTATTGAACTACTGTTCAATAGTTTTAAATGTTAAACATTTTGTCAGTATGGATGGACTAAAACGCTTTGTGCAAGAGGTGAAAGGCACACAGATGTAATCGTGTATTGTTTTTAGTAGTTGGGAATTACAGGAGGGAAAGGAGTTAAATCTGTCAGTGAGATATACAAACATATGGTGTGCGTGGAGTTGTACACAATATTTTATATTACTCAGTCAATGATGTGACAGTTCACAAAACTCTGCATTCTTATGTCAAATTTGATTTCGCAATTTCACTGCTATTTTTTTCCCACTGAAAATTCATTTTTACTCATAGTTACCACACATACCTTCGTATCAAAATCAGTGAAAATTAGATTCCGGCAAAACAATTTCTCATCTCAGTGAAACTGAAATCTCTTGAAAATATAGTATTCCACTGGGGCATAGTCCACATCTGGAATGTTTTTCTGCATTACTTTTATGTCATGGAGAATTACCTAATGTAATACTAAATACTAAAATATAGTCAGTCACTGCTCTAAGTTACTGACAGAGATATCTGTAGCATTGCATTCATAGGCATATTACCTCAGCAATAGGGAACTTGCAATCCAGACTGAGCATGCTCAGACACAAAGGACTATGGGATTATCTGTGTTATCGTAATACATAATCTGGAGCTACTGATAAAATAAACCTCCCACAAAGGTCAGGGTGACTATGAATTGATTATTTGCAGTTACAAACAATGTAACAATATTGTTTATAATACTAATTGATTAGCATTTATTATCACATTTCCCATGATGTGCAACATTCAACGTGGTGGGTTTACAAGTTCCCTATTGGTGACATAAAGTTGGGGGCACCCTGAAACTGTTGCCATCATCAGGATTGGAAACAAAACACAGATATGCATTGAACCTGTTTTTGGTAATGGGTGATTTTATACAAACCACAACACATATAATCAACATGATTATGATGCGATATAATTTTTAGATGTATATCTTTTACAGTTAAAATACAGTGTATCCAGTTGCTCAACATGTAACTTTGAAATGACTAAAGTTGAACTACAGTGTATGTGTCTTTTAAATACTTTTTGTTTCCTAAACTTCTTGTATGTAAAGGTTGATGACCTATTACTATAATAATGTAGAATAGAATTCAATCCTTCATCTTTTAAATACATAGTTTATACCTTCCTATCAATAGCAGTGAAAATTAGTTTCAGGTGAAAATTAGTTTCAGGTGAAACACCTTTGTCAAAGATTCACGCCATTTTTGCACTTTTTACTTTTGTAACCGTAACTATAACTTTTCAAAATGAAATTGTTTTCAAGAATACAGACAAAAATCATAACTTTATTACGGCAAGTACTGTGTCAGTGAAAAGATGTCAACCTTTGAACCGGGATTGGGAGACTTACATGACTATCAAAATGGATGACATTGGAGAGAGAGAAAAATTTGATGCCTACCTGCTTCACCATCGATGTCAGATGCTGTCATGTTCTTACTATTGGGATTTACCCGGAAAGCAACTTGGTAGTCAGACACCCTGCAACAAAAGAAATGAACAAGAAAAGAAACGTGAATGACAAAGTCAGCACAGGCAAAATTTGAAAAATAAAAAAAATAATCATCTCCTAACCATTGGACAATGAAATCTTTCTGTGGTCATGAAACAACAGTCGAGTTTCCATTTCTCAGCTGCTTAGTTACCAAAGATTGGTTTTGGTACTTCAACAAAACACACTGTTTTAGCAACAAAATACTAGGATTTGTAAGTGACAGTTGACAGAGTGATGTATGAGAAGAACACATTAAAGGAAATATGCGAAAGTTAGTTAAATATTTGACCAGTATTTTACAACATGGAAATGAGAGTTTCTATAGAACGTGGTTGCAACAAGTGGTGTTATGATAATAACAAATATAAAGAAATGAATACATAATAGCCTATCCAATTACACTATACAGTCATAACTAGTGTATACATATTTTGTGATATTAAAATCATCAATGGGAATGTCAGAAACAAAATCGATGACACTTTTTAATATGCAGTAGTTATTGTTGTCGTCATCAATCATGGAGACACAACACTCTTGTCATACATAACAATTAAATATTGACATTAATATATATGATTTATACAGTTGCTCATATTTTTATTGAAGTTGTTTGAACTATAAAACAGTTGATGATGAAATTTACATTTTTAGATGACTTTTAAGTGGCCACATGGATAAGGATTGGGTATTTATTTTGTATTTTTAATTTATAAAACTATTTTATCATGACTTCCTACTTGAAAAATCAATTAGACACAACATATCCCAAGTCTTTGTTTGTAACTCAATAGATGACAAAAGATTAATAAATGTGTAAAATGTTTGTTATCATACGTACAATAATATAACAAATTTTTTTTTAGCAAAGTAATAACTTACAAACATAGACTTGGTCAATGTTATCTTACACTGATTTTTCAAGTAGGAAGCCATGATAAAATTGTCTTTTAAATCCAAAATCCAAAATAAATACTCAATCCTCATCCATATAGCCACTACATGTACAGCATCTAGAGGTATAAAGCAAGCAAATGGAAAGTTTGATAAGGCCAGTCAACCTGAACAGGTGAAATGTTACTTGTAAGTAATTAGAAACCTTTAGTCATATTGTAAGAAGAACTATCTAATGTTTTACCAAACCGATGAACATATTTAAGGAAAAAAATCACAATAAACAACAAATCCTTAAGACCCTAGCAGTATATGCCATCTATACGAAAAGTCATATTTGACCATGTCTTTCCACCAGGGTAAATCTTTAATAGAGGATGTGTAAATGTGGGGAGTATGAGACGAAGTGACACCTTTGACTTAATTTACCCCGGTGATCTCTCCCCTGGGTATTGTAGGCAGTCAAAGTGTCACTTCGTCTCGTACTACCCCTTGACAGAGATGGTAGTAAGTTAGGTGGGTCACAGGTAGGGTAAAGGTGGGTAAATTTGACTTTTCGTGTAGTGTATACATGTATAACAGTCAACCTTTTAAGCACTTAAATGCCCATTTGACGTTGAGAAAAGGGGTGCCATTGGATGAATATCATGGTAGTCAACAAACTTTCCTACCTTAACATTAAATACATATAACACTACCATGTCATACTGCATTTCATTTATGTAAAGGACAAACTTGCTGTTTAAACTTCACCAATACATAACAACAATGTATACATTTGCAGAGATAAACATTTATCCAGGGCATCATGACCCTGTATATGTGTGTCTATACATATTTGTTGGTATTTTCTCACATGATATTCCTATAGGTCACAACTTGAAATATAGTTTTATTCTACACCAGGGGGTCAACGCCTATGTTGCTATGCATCATGGGTAAAACTTCAACATCGACATTGTGCCCTTTAACTTTGTAAAGTAAGACATTATGGTTGCTGGCAGTGACTATATGTGAAGTTGTGATATGGTGAGGGTTGGTCTTGACAGTGATATGCACACTGCTTTGACTTAATAATTTTTCTTTTCTAAACCTACAGTTCTAAGCAGGATTAAAATTTAGGTATGACAAACAGTTTTCCAACAGACTTATAGAAAAAGGTGAACCAGAACAAAACTACCCATCCTTCGTAATCCTTATGACTACACTGATAATACAGCACTAATGTGAGAACCTGGGATTGAACCATGGGGCTTTAATGTTTTGTTTTTTCAAACATCGTAAAATAAATCATTTGCAATCACATCATTCACATGATGAACTTTGATAGTTGAAATCTGTATACCATGTACAAAGCCTGACTTATCTACCTAAGAAAGGGTCAACTAATACATCAAAGCAGTCTTTTAATGACTTATCTACCAGATAACACTGTATTTAATGTACACAGACTTGACATGCTTTTGTGTGATTACTTCAATTACAGAGGCCATGTTTACCCCACATCTTGTCAATTCAAAATTAGAAATGAGATTAAACAGGAAATAGTCTCTTCCTGTAACACCACTCTTACTGATAAACTCTTGCCTTTCATTGTTTCATTGAATGCAAATCAAATCCATTGACAACAAAAAAATCACATCAAGAATTAATATTTAACATATAACAAATACTACAAGAACTCACATAGGAATTAAGGGACTTTAATGTTTTCTTTTTCAAACATCGTAAAATTAATAATTGTGGCAATTGAAAACAATTCCTATGATGAACTTTGATAGCTGAAATCTCAGTATACCCTGTAGGCCATATATTTGTCTATGAAATATAATATCAATAATAAAAACTGTTACTTTAATTCTAATTTCATTATTTCATAACAAACATAAATTCTTTGACAAAAAACCAACATACATACATACATACACACACACACACATACATACATACATACATACATACATACATACATACATACACACACACACACACACACAAACACACACATAGATGGACAGATAAAACACGGAAAGACAAAGGAGACAAGGAAGGTCTAGAGTTAGAAAAGAAATGCATATGTCAAAGAGACAGTAATCCCATTCAGTGTGTATAATTTCATTGACATCATGCTTGACACACTAGCTTGCTTCGACTTCTCCTAATTTAATCCCCGGAGATCGCATAAAAAACATGTAAGATTAGATCACTACTTATTGCGGCATTGCAATGTCGTCAGTTCTTAACAGATGTTACCATGGAAACTTTACAAGTGCTGTGTCTTTGATTTCACTTTTTTGATTGGTCAATCAACATGCTATCTACCGATCTGCCGGCACCAAATTAAGACGGTTTAGTGAAAGGACATAGAGTAGAATGATACTACAGTTAGAAATGTCACAAGAAACTTTGTCTTCCTTAGTGTCAATTTAATTCAAAGTCTCACAAATTAGAGACTTTCTTTAAGCTAAAATGTTATACTGTGTAAGTGTTGATTATAATTGCATGTAAATCTTCATTATAATTTCTTATGATTGCTTTGTAAGCTCAGTCAAAAGTGATAATTTCACTGCCTTGAACATGGAGTTTGGGGAATCAAACACCACGACACAAAAGCCTGTATGACTCAACACAGAAAATTCTACTTTCCCTAGTGATCGCATTGCCTAGGTTACGGTTGTCAAGGTAGAGTTGATTGTTCTGGTAAAATGTCACATTCATGAGATTTAAACCACTAAATTGCTCAATATTTCCATCTTAGAGAGGAAAATATGCAAATAGAAAAAAAATCGGCAGATATTATACGTCCAATTACAATGTGCAATGAACTAGGGGTTACATGATTGTAAAGAATATTTACGTATAATGTATATAAACTAAATAGATAGTTCCTACCATACTGTAATTCAATATAGCTTTGCAAGTCATCATCAAGTGCCAGAAAAAAAGAAAAATGAGTCATAATTCCCCATGAAATCCTACACCTATCAAAAGGGCAAGTGGTTTCATATACAATATTCCTTTAGTATGTTCATTGATAAACTTGAAATATATAGACCAATACAAGAAGATGCAGTGGTTTGTTTTTATACTCGACATTCTATTCAATATTTGAGCTGCAAGTTAAGATCATAATGTTTTTGCAAGAGTTTGGGAATGCTGGTGATTAAGGTATAATAGTTTCTCAAACACTTGGTGGGAAAATATAAGTCAATAGACTATGGAACTCACTTATCATTGTCATCAAACTTAAAGTTTGCTATTTGTTTTTTTTTGTTTTTTTAGTTTTATCATAAATTCTAAGGTAGGCTGGAGTAAATTATGGCTTCAGTTTCTCAAACGAGTAGTCAATTAAGGCACTATTCAAATTAAAAAAGATTTTTTTTTGTAGCAAAGCACTGTGAGCATGGAAGACATTCATTGTCAAAAGTTTATAAATATGCAAATCAAGCTACTTTATATGCATGTATTTGCATCAATCATACCCCTGGCTACCTGACAGCAAAGTTGTACCAAATTCAATTCAAATCAATTGAGCAGATATGTACCATTGAGCAGATATATACAACTACACACAGTAACACAGACAGACAGACAGACAGACAGACAGACAGACAGACAGCCTTAAAATGTCCCCCCCCCCCCCCCCCACACGAACTACAATGTACTAACTGTGTCAATAAAGCTTCCTACAATCCCACAATGTCAAGTATATTCACTCATATGGTTTACTTGGCCAAAAGGTAGCCACAACTGTAGGTGGAAAAATCCAAGGTTCCTTTTTATTTTTTATACGAACCTACTTTGTTCATATTTGTAGGTTGGGGCAAGATACCTGACTTGACTTGCTATGTCTAAGGCACAAGTCAAAATGAAGCCTGAAATGAGAGATAGCCTAAGGGTATGTAAGCATGATTGTTAAATGATGATACATCAGAATCCCTAATGGCAAAGCTTACACAAACTCATTGTGAACTGACAACACAAAGCCACCGCTGTAGCTTTTCACCATGTGATTCAAGATTTAACATTTTCAGAATAAGTTTGGAAGTCATTCTCCGCTGCATCAAAATGTTTTTTGAGGATAACTGAAGTTCACATTGACGTCATCAAAACGGTAATATTTTAGGGGTAGACGCATGATTGAGTATGGTTTCTTTGGCTGAAATCCATACATGCATCTATTAGAATCACTGATTCAGAACTGAATCAATGACTGTTTGTAAGATGGGCAAAGAGTTTGGGGCATGACTTAACAAAAAGACAAATTACTCCCAAGAGCACACAAACTTGGAAATGTCATAAATGAAGGCCATACATGTATGCTTCAAATGAACTGCTTGTAGTGTGTTTGGGGTGGACTGATTATAACATATTTGTACTTTGGGTAGTTTTTTTGCAGTTTTTGATTTTTTTGAGGGAATTAGTATAAGACATGGTTGGTGTGTTTGAACAAATCAAACCATCTTTACTATTCTCTGTTCAAGATTTGGGATTGTTTGGGATGGAAGTGAGGGATGGAATAAGATATATGTGACATTTTCTTGTTTGCTGGGGAGGGAGAAGGAGATCATGGAGTTAGATACCTGTGTTGTTGTTGAAGGGAGGGAATGAGATACCTGTGATAGGTTTTGTTAGGGGAGTGAGATACCTGTGTCATTCTTTGTTGGGTTCAATGGTCGGGAAGGGGATTGTGGAGTGTGGCACTCATGATCACATATTTTGTTGAGGGAATGGGAGTGAGATACCTGTGTTGTATTTTCAGGGAGTGACAAATTGGTTTTGATACTTGCAGGTGGTTTAAAGGCATACTAGCTGTAACTGCACGGCTATTTTTCTCTATTTTTGTTCTTGTTTTCAATATAATTTTACTATTGTACATGCTGTTCAGCATGTACAATGACCTCATCTTCAAAGCCAAACAACCTTCAATACATTATTTTATAAAATGATTATTAAAGAGTTTTAACAACGTTGCTTTTATAATTAAAAAAAAAAATGTACACATTCACTTCAATTTTTGACAATTGTCAAGAGAATCTTCTGACAGTGTAGCAATGAAATGCAAACAAAAAATTATGACTCGTAATTCTAGAGCAAATCTGCAATTCTGTTTATACTATGAGTTCAGGTAAAACTTGTCTCTTTGTGAGTTACACATAATCAGTAACTGAAACAATTGGCCCATTTTCTGTGCACATGAAGACAGTAAACGTTACCACATATTTGGAAATTTCTTCTAAAATATCGTCATCTATCTAGCATATATATGTAATGTATAGTAACATTCTATCTCGCATTATCATTGAAACCTAAGGAAAGTGTTTTTTTTTAAATGTCAGTTCATTTTAAACTGCTTCACTTCATACATGTGTGATGTTACACACCATTTGTGCATCAAATATTAATACTCATATTCTCTCTATAACTACTCTAGTTTTAAAAAAAACCTCAGAACTTGGAATTTTCATCTGCAATCTTCATCTTTGCTTGCAGCCATGACAACAATGGCACAGTATGTATTCACTAGCAAAACATAGTGGCGAAGTTTCTTGGATTTTCTTGAAAAAAAAAATTTAAGACTGTCCATGAAGATTTTGAAAAGAGAAGTGACGCATGTTTTAAAAAAAAAAAAAATCTGACTGAAGTCTGTATATTTGTTGGAGAATCATCTTAATGATTAGAGTGATACAATGACAACACATATCAAATAACACAAAGTATTCAAACACGTATAACTGAAGGTATCCAGAAGGCATACAATACTTAACAGAACTATCACAGTTGTAGGAAATGGATACTTCATACCTTGTCAGTGAAAACCAAACACAATCTATCTAAAATGTACTTTTAGGGACTAGGCAACACAGTATTAAAGGCCAGTCACTCATAAAGAATTTCCTCATCCAAGTTTTTAATCAGGGAAAATTGTGTGAAACGTTTTGCATTATTTTGTCTTTATCATTTCTGAATTTGAAAGGTTTCTGGTTCCAGGCATAATATACCCCTCCTGTATTATAGGTCTATTCACATTCTCTTTTTTCTTTCTTTCTGAGAAGATACACATATGTGTCTATTGGAAATGAGTTCACCAACAAATCACTTCTAAAAAAGTTTTTGAGAAAAATTCTAAAACTACACTTTCTATTGAATTGAAGAGACTACATGTACCTGTCACAGTTCTTTTCTTTCAACAGATAACGCATACTTTGGCAGACGTTATTTAAATAGGCATACATTTTTGTCTTTGAACGAAAAAATTGAATGAGAAATGCATGCTAATGTTAGAACAGATGAGATTCATGTATCAATCACAGAGCATTGGCACATTTTAGGATTTATCAACAAAACTGGTCACTTTGGAAACCTGAATCTTATTCACAGAATGAACTATTTAGAACGGTACTATACACATGGTTTCTCTCTTTGGTCTCAAATAATGTTAGTGTGGATGAACAGAACTAAAGTTTGTTTTTTAATCCTCTTTATCCTTCACCATCCATTTTTTTTTAATCCGAATAAATGTTTAAACCATGAATATATAAAACAAAATCAAAAGAAAATCGAGGAAAATTTTTCTATCAGCAAAGGGTGACACCTTTCCCTAAATCCTACCAACCCTACGGCTACACTATGAATTTATAACCACTCTGGCTTGTTGCCTAGTAACAGCCTTGAAATGTATTAAAATGCCACTGGCATATGTTGCATGGAAGGATAAGACAAGGAACTAAGACTAGCTGTAACCATGGAAACAGGAAAGTTCTCACTTGGAGAGCGTAATCTGGATTTGATGGTTGGAGGATTCTCTTTGCCTTACACAGGATGTAAATGCAAAGGTTAGATGATGATCGCAGTCAAACTCTATTTCTCACCCATCAAATCATTCTTATATATTGGAAAATGCACATATATCTGCATCATTCAATGAAAAACAAATTTTTGCTACTTGATACCCAGAAAGAACACTTTCTATGATAATTTTCTAATTTTTTTTAATACTAAAAATCTGGCAATCGCTATCAGGATAGCTAAATAGGTCCCTGTACGTGACTACAATTATGAAAGCAAAAACTGAATATCATCATCATCTACATATCAATGCATGCAGTTTTCATATGAACTTTTTCATATTCTTTCATTTCCACTTCACTAGGAGTTTATTTCTCCTTTGCTGCGCAACAGTACCAAGATTTATGAAAAATGATTTGGTCGTGCTTTAATCAATTAGCTGCAACCACAGGAAGCAGGTTTGATTAAGAAGAAAAATGTGTTATCACCATAGTAACACCCCGAAACATCTGTCGCATCTCCTTTCAAAAAATTGTTGTCATTACCTGAAGCAGTGAAGTAGTTTTCAAAGCTGATATATAAAACATTTTATGGCTTATACTCTAGCTGTGAAGTATACAAAATTCTCATTAGGGCCTAGATCTCAACAATAATTACCTCTGCTATTGCTTTTAAACTACATGCCTAGTATATCAAATCTTCTCTGATATCAACTATAGAGGGAGCCTTCGCACCATCACATCTTATTCTTTACTCCCTGTTCTTCCTTCTTGTGACTTTCTTTTGAAGGGAGCCCCCTACAGCTCAATCTGTAATTCCTTCTAAAAACTTCCTTTGGAAAACTCATAAAAGATTCACATATGTTTGACACTCACTGTTTCATTGCAGAGCTTTTTTTGTAATATGTAGTTTGGTTTTTATATGCATTCAATTCTGGATTTTTGAAGTTGGTCTTTCCAGTTCAACTTTGGAGGCAAAAACTACAAGGTAAAAGTTGTTGGAATGTAAACAAGTTTGTTTAAATCTTGTAAATTCTGAGCATAGAAAATTCCACTTATAAGTCTTAGCGTACTTCATGACTTGAAAACCCATTAATTTAGTTTTTTCAAATATCAAACTTTCCACCTTTCAGAGACGTAGACTCCCTACCGACATCTACCACTGACTTAAAAAAAAAAATCTGTCTCAGCACTTTCGTCAAAAGATTTGCGCAGGAGGATACCAACATATGATGTTGAAAATGTAAAATTAGTATATGCAAGTACATGGCAAAAACAGCATGGCAGCCCAGTCATCACTTCATTTGAATTCAACACACTGTATGAGTACTGATGATTGACAACAGAATATTAGGTATCGTAGAGATGAATATAAAAGTGCAACGTTGCCTTCAAGCACAGAAGTATCCTTTCAAACACTGTCATTGCAAATTAGGTTACCCCAGTACAAATCCATACAAGTTTCCCATGACAGTTCCAACCAAAATATAGTACAAACTTATATATGCAAACTTTTAGAAATTGTACTGTACTAGGGTTCTTTAGCAAGAAACACTGTCATATTAGCTCAGAGACGAGCAGAATATATTCTTCATGGTTCCAATAATTAATAGGACAGTAAAATATAGTTACTTTGGAACAGTATATTAAAATTTGAAATGAATACCACAAATGTGACAATTAACTCATTGTGTGATCAAAGTCCATAGTAGACAGATTGTAACGTCGCATTCATGTCCAACTTACCATTCTAAAATAACTATATTTTGCTCTCCAACATTCAAAAAACACTTTATATAGCTGGGAGTTGCTACGACCCATCATTTCCCTTCTAATAACAGACTCACAAGACTGTTGAATTTGATATCCTGCTAGACAAACATTTACATTCCTATCTACTCTTCAAAACAAACTTATTAGTCATTCTCTGAATGACGTTAACAGTCTGCAAAATCTGACAAGTCATACAAGTGTGACAGTCTTACCTCAATTAATTGCCTACATGTTTGCGTATAGCTTTAGACATGTCTATTAGATGTCACTCTAGAACTATTTAATGGTCCTATAATGTCACCAGTGTTTGACATCCATATGACAAAGACATTCACTAATGACCCAACAACAGTTTTTCTCTAAGTCGTGTAACTTGCTCACTCTGCATGGTAACAGGTTTATTGAAGTAGCAAGTTGTATACTTGACAAGAATCTTTACTTTTCTATAACTGTCAGGAAATGAACTGTTTTATTGTGTGTGAGAACTCTCAGATGGAGGATTTTTCATACTACATGTCAAAGAAAATGGGTACTTGGAAACTCTTCCCTACATACAGAAGTGTTCTTTACAAATAAAAGAATTGTATGTTATGTACTCTTTTCCTTCTAAATTATCAAAGGTAGCTTAGAATTGGAATATTTCAAAATAGTAGGAATAGACACATGAATGGCATTCAAATTTACTTATTAATGTCAAATAAACAACAAAACAAATAAACTGAACTATTGTTCAACATCTACATGTGTATATTCAGCACCCTAAGTGTGATCTTGATACTTTTGAACTTTTGGGTGAAATGAAGTTCGGGTCCACATATTATATCACTATGGTGTTGATACCAGAATACAGATTGCTAAAAACTCCTATTATATTACAAATCTGACTGGAAAATTAAAATAGGATGAAGGAGAATCGCATCTTTAACTGAAAATTTTGAAAAAGGGTATTTGAAATCAGTGAACAAATGATATCATTCATTTGATACTGTTCAGAGTTTCACTGGAAATTTAGCAAAAGAAATTTACCTTGAGGTGAATGCTGGAACAGTTTTGACATTTTGCCTACATTACTATCCTTGGCAATCACCTTGATCATTATTCACTGGTCTAGAAGTCTCAAAATGATAATGGCATCTTTTATTTCATCAGCACTAAATGTCACACTGGAGAAAATCAAATTAAGGGAACTTGTTTCTTTCTTTCCTTTAATAAGTTTGGAAAACTGCTGAAGGACACTTGGCAAGTAATCACATTTCCACATGTTAAATCAGTAAGAGAAAATAGATTCAATAGAATTTAATCAATTCTAGGTAGGTCTCAAGACACTGAATCCTGAGTGGACATCTTCACAACTTATAAATGGTTCTAGTTAAGGTATAAAACTGTTTGTTTTTCTAATGTTGCAGCTTTTTTGGCACCAACTGAAATACATGTCTGTCTACTACTAGATTTTACTTTGAGTGTTTGCTGTCAGCCTTGTATATTTGCTGTAAATTGTCTAAATTCAACTTATTTCAAGTCAAACATTGATGTATAAGTTGATAAGTTCTATCTAGTATAACCCCATTTCAATCTTACACGTCATGTGCATGCAACATTCAAGTGCCTACTAGAAAACTAAGTCAATTATCTAAACTCAACTTTGATGAATATTAGTTCATAAGTTTTGTCTTACAGTATTACCCCCATTTGTATCTTACACATACATGCAGCATTCCAATGCCTACTAAAAAAACCTCACAATCACATTCGACCAATTCCAGATTAAAGTCTTGGTGATGTACCTCATCCAATTTCAATAAACCTAATAGCACAGCTGCTGTAACCTTTTCCACCTCATATATTATTTTTTCTGGTATTGCACATTAAACCTTGGCATTTTTCAGAATGGCATTTTGATTCTTCCGACTTATTCTTCCAAAATACGAATGAGCAAAATGACTTTGGGTAAGCCATCAACATCAAATTACCATTCAAGCAGCTATGGTATTTTGTAGTTTATTTTAATCAGGGTCTTAGAAGTAAGTCTTCAAAACTAACTGTACCCATGTGTTAGTAAGATTGGGCCTTTTTAGTCCATGATTGTATGGATTAAATCCTTCGCTCATGTGCAAGAGTTTCTGTCTCAAGATGAGAAATGATGTGGCGATTTGTCTCAATATATTGTTAGTAGTTTTATTGGCCTTAAAGCAGCTGTGTCTGTTAGTTTTGTAAAGCTCAGCTTTGAGAGGTGCTAGACCATCTGAAATTTGTGTCATTAATGATGTCCAATAAGATAACTGTCATGTATTTTATAATGGATGTAATCACTGGGTATACAACACATGAGAGCTGTATTGAGTACATCGTCTGTTTTCTTTCAATGGCAATGCAGTTAATATTGAATTAAATCTACTGGAACATATGCTACGGTGATCAATTTTTACTGCAGCATTAAATCCTCTATTGAAATGAATTCCAGTGAAATCCAATTAGTTACGAAGCAATGTTGTAATATAAAGCAATACAGTTTACATGTACATGTAGAGAGTGAAACTTCTGCCACTAGCACCCAAACATGTACTGCATTGCTGGTATATACCATGCCTCAAACCAACATTCAACATTAAAAATGAAAACAAGAGAAGATACATTGCAACATTTCTAGATAAGCTGTTGCTCGAAAATGCTGATAGATTTAAGTGAAACATGTCAGTCTTATGCTACATGTCTATAGCAGGGCTGGTATTGATATTTTGATGATGAAAGAAGTATAGAGGGGGTGGGTAATCAATAAGAAGACAATTAGATTTCTCATCACATCTGCTCTTTAACTCAATCTTTGATTTCCAGAAGTAAAAAAACCCAAGAGATGTTGAATCATGCCATCTACAAATTATGTTACTGTCCTACTTATTTCCACTAAGTCTGCAAATATAAGAAATTTGATTCAACCAATGTATAGTATGGTTAATTAGAATGTAGACTATCAATCAATCAATCAATCAATCAATCAATCAAACTAATCATGGAAATTTTGATTGCACCAGAATCCAAAACCACAGTTCTGTCCAATGGCACCAAAAAGGTAAACACAAACCAAATGCTTGTTTGAACAAACGTATCTTAATAATTTATCACCGAATGACCCATCCTGTCAAACTGTTCAATTGTCATGTGACCCATCCTGTCCAACAGTTCGTCATGTGACCCATCCTATCCAACAGTTCAATTGTTATGTGACCCATCCTGTCAAACAGTTCAATTGCCATGTGACCAATCCTGTCAAACAGTTCAATTGTTATGTGACCAATCCTGTCAAACAGTTCAATTGCCATGTGACCAATCCTGTCAAATAGTTCATTTGCCATGTGACCCATCCTGTCCAAACAGTTCAATTGTCACGTGACCATCTTGTCCAAACAGTTCAATTGTCATGTGACCCATCCTGTCCAAAAAAATTTATCATGTGACTCATCTTGTCCAAACACCTCAATTGTCATTCGACCTATCCTGTCCAAACATTTCAATTGTCATCAGACCCATCTTGTCCAAACAGTTTTGTTATTTTGTGGCTCATCTTGTCCAAACTGTACTGTTGTCATTTGACCCGAGTATATTTGATGTTATCACAAGATTAATTTTGTAGTTTATTCTTCCCTATTCCTGAGACACCAGACTTACTCACTCACTACTCCTTACATCTCTTAGCTCACTGTATCACTAGTTCTCCAGGCTCAAGACACAAGGTTGACTATCATATCAAACACAATGTGATAATGCTGTCATCATTATATATTTCCATAGCCATCAGTTTTACGACCAATAATATAGGTTGATAAACACACATAAGTCATCTATTTTATGATCCTAATACTGATACCATCTCTAATAACTAAGTGTACTTAATCTTGAAGGTTTTCAACAAAGTCAATAAAACTAAAAGTAATGTCAATGTCACCAATAAAAGTGCATGGACCTTTTTGATTGTAATAAACTTTAAGACTTTTTGAGTATTCCATAATGCTTGCACGTAAAAGGTATTACTGGATGAATCCTTAGACTCATAGTATTATCTAAGACTTATAGCTTCTTAAACCTTTAAGATATTTCCCCAGTGAAAGTCATAGATAAGACATCTACCTGATAAATCAATGTCATACATCTGTCTTTCACGGTTCAAGTTGACTACGAACTCTTCTATCTCCTGGGAATAATTAAGTTGGTGTGTGCTATGGAACAACTTAGTCTTTTGAATCATTTTTCCTATTGTTAGAGCGACCTTCCTTAATTCTATGTTTCCCATGATCTAACCGACCATATATTTCTTCAATCTGGTAAAAAAAATTAAAAAGAAATCAATGCCTTCTCTACAGAGGATTAGAAAAAACCACAATGTTACTGATTGACAGATGGCAACCCCCAGTGTGTGTCTGAACAAAAATTATCACCTTTTAATCAAATGGTTTAACGTTTCCTTGTGACTTAATTTGTCATTTCTAAGTCATTCTGACTGCTAAAGTATGATTGTAAAATAAAAGTATAACCAACATGTAATTGTGCACTTACTTAAATTTGTAAAAATTTTAACTGACTGACTGACTGACTGACTGACTGACTGACACATTATTTTTAAGGTGTTATGATGGGAAACACAGAATTAAGTATTGGTCTCTTATGTTGGTTTAACAGATATTGATACAGAATGTCTACGGTGTGTCTGACAAGTGGTACAACTTGTACATCACAGACAAATTTCTTTTGCTGCCAACACAGCATACATGTATATACCGTATACTTATGTGAGATTCAGTAAAGGTGCTGTCTTCTTCTGCCTTTTAATTCATAGTATTAATTGTTTAATACTAGCTTGTTCCTCATACTTTGGACTGGGTACTAGATATGATATCAATGATGAGAATTCCATCTATCTGTTAAATGAATATATGATCTTTGCAGTTATACAATCAATGAAAAATTGATACAAATATCCGAGATATTTCATAATTATCCATATCTCATTATATTATTAGAATGATCAAATTAAATTTGCTGGAACAGTCATGATATTATGTCATTTGTCTCACTGACTTTTAAATGTGGGACAATCACTGTAATGCCCACTGTAATGCTGTAATCATTTGCTTTAGCCAATGAAAAGGAAACTTTTAGTATATTCCCATTTCACTTCAACTGTATGATAGAAATGTTACATGAAACAAAAATTTCTTTTGTGGTCAAAATGTGGAAGACTCCTTGAAATTTACCTCTCTATATATATGTTTGTGTGGGTGTGTGCATGCATGCATACATATGTGTGTGCATGTATATGTGTACATGTATGTGTGTATGTGCACATGCATGTTTGTGTACTGTATATTTGACAGTTAGTGAAAGTGTTTGTCAATGAATGAATTGTTATCTACAAATTAGTACAAATGTAAATGTACAAATGTAAGGTAAGTGTGTGGGTGTATGAATTCATACATGTGTGGGTGTGTGTATGTCTTAGGGTATGATTGAAGATGCTTCATACTGTGTTTCTGAGAAACCCCAGGAGAAGATCATACTTGTTTGAGATATGAAAATATGTACACAATTTCACCTGACTTCAAATGAAATATGAAATATTTGCACAAGATATATCAGATAGGCTACTTCACTTTACCTGTTCCATCTGCCACAATAAAAAAATGTATACAATATCATAAATATCACCAAATATCACCACCCACTTGAAATTACTTTTCATAAAGTCCATTTCCTCTAACTAGTATTAAAAAATGCCTTGTAACCATTAGTGGGCGTGTCTGTTTCCATACTTTTCTGTTCTGATTGTGGAATAACACATTTGCATTTCAGAACAATATACTTCTTGATAAATCATGAAAATTGTTCAAAAGACTACCACATTAATGGGAACAGTGATATTTTCATTTGGTGGTATATGTGAAAATACTTCCATTCTGTTTGTTTTTTAAACACTTCCTGATTTGGCACTTCCTGGAATTTTTTTTTCATTATAGAATAATATACTTTGTGGCAAATCATAGAAAATTTTAAAAGACTAATTTCAAAATTATCCAGATGGAAACATTGACAGTACCATTTTACATGAAATGAATGCTATGATGTACACAAAACAAATTATACTTTATGATAAATCTTTAAAAACTTCAAAACACTAATTTCAAAATGATTTTATCAAATTAATGATTAGATGGAAGCAGTGACATATTCATTTGGCGTACTTTACATGTAACGAATAGTATATAGAATGCACAACAATAAACTATGATAATTCCTAAGAAACTTCAAAAGACTAATTCAAAAGTCAATCTATCAAACTGATAAATATATATAATATATATATAATATATGTAATAGACACAGCTACATATTCATTTGGTGTACATGCAATGATACCTTTTGTGTATTAAACAAGAGCACTCACACACATCGTGTATTTAATTGTACGATGTAAGACTCACTACATACAGGAAATCCCTTAATAATGAGAACCACCATTAATCACTCGGACCAAGCTTCAGTATAATTGACACGTATCTGTATTTATGAATGACCTCCTCTGAGTAGGAGTCCTTATTATGTAGACAGTGAATGACGTAGACTACAGACGCATGACGTACAATACTTGTATGACATCACAGTGTGTTATTAGCATACATTATCATTTATCTTATGATGAAAACTGATAACATCAATAGTAAAATATTCATATACTCACAAAATAAACCGACATGTTTATATTTTACAGAGATCACAAAAAACATACATAAGACCTTTGTATAATGAAAAAGTTGTATTGATATTTTGTATACTTCTTTTTATATTCAGTACCTGCAGTAGTATTTTAGCTCATGCTCGAGGGTTAAAATAGAACAAGATGGTCTCATGCTAACATATATATATGTAGGGCTTATGGAACAAAAGGTATCGTGTTGACCATAAAAATGATTCTTATTTCTATGATCCACCACCTATGGAGTAAAATTGTATTTCAGGTATAAAAGAGAATTAAAAGAAATCACAAAAATCTTGGTCACTCTAAAAATTTTAATACTGTGAATAAAACTACAGAAAATGAAACTGTGGTACATTTCAAAATGGCTGCCACCGGTGTGTTAACTCCATCTTGTTCTTAAAGAGTCACGATAGTTGTCAAGATGATGACCTGGTACGATCAGTAATTTCATGAAGTTCTTAGATATTAAGGGTAATTTCACCTTTATGACATTCAAATCTGGATGCTTTCTGCCATGACGTAGAAAATATATTCACAATGTTCCAGTCTGTCTGTCTGGAGTGAGTAGGATATTGGTTTTGGATGAAGGCATTTGTGATACAGTTAAAATTCCATTTAAATGCTAAATTGGAATAAAATTGCTATCAATGATGTTGTCACAGGTGACGAACATTACACAAACCAAGCCAATATTAGTTCTTGACACGAGTGCCGTCAAACACTTGATAATTCTCTATATTTTGTATTCTGACATGCAAGTGTAATACTGATACGTTTAGTGGACTCACTATATACGTATGTACTGTCAAGTTACCATAGAAACATCGACGTGGTCAGGTCCTTCAGTATAAATTGTCTAAATGCCTGGAAATACACTGGTCTCCTAAAGCAAATGAATTTCAAATACTCTGGAAGTGAATCATACACACACTGCTTTCAATACCATTGCTTTCAACACATCTGATGGTTCAGATGAAATATCATCTACAGCTTATGATTAATGTACATGTATATTGATTTGTTTCAAGCGTTCAGATAATTTATCATTTTTTTCTTTTACCATAAGTCAATTTCTCGTTGCAAGCATGCCAAGAATAATGTGCTATGCTTCTTGTACATACATGTACAACCTTATGGTTCATTTAAGTTTAACCAATGTACGTGCCACAAGAATTCATATTATAGAGGAGTTTACACAAATGACATTCATTTAAATCTTTAAATTGGCAACATGTGAATTAATGTCTGTAATCGGCATCATGCTGTGACATCAGGGTGAAGGGTCAAACCATGGCCCTATGGTCATATCCTAGCTGATACAATTACATGTGGAATGACTGCAGACCGACTTTTAAATGCATTGTGCATAATTGGTTGAAAATTGGTTAAAAAGGCTACAAAGTTTAACATTGACCAATTAGATCTTGTATTTCAAAATATGTTTTTGATACATTTGACTGGTATTAATACATTAACTGACATAGGCCAATGCTTTCCTTATGTAAAAAGGATTTACGCTTGTCCATAAAGAATGTGCACTAAAAGCAGTAATTTAAAATAAAACTCCATTTGGACTTGCCATCTGTTGCTGGCATTTTAATCTGATTATGGGATGATATTTACTTAGCCTGGTTCTATCTAACTATTTGTCTGTACCATGTGTTACATACTTTGATGTAAGAATTAAACAAGAGAGCCTTTCAAACTGTCTGTGTACGAACGAAAATATCTCACATTTCAAATGCACCAGTATGAATTATGAATTTACATAATGATGGATGTAGATTTCAGAAATGTGTGTATGCAGGCAAGTCTGTGTGTCTGTGTGTGTGTGTGTGCGCGCCCCTGTATGTGTGAGTCTGTGTGTGTGTTTGTGTGTATCTATAGAGATGTGGTGCTGGTTAGTATGTGCATGTGACTGTATGTGTCTGTGTCTGCCTGTATGTGTGAGTCTGTGTGTGTGTTTGTGTGTATCGATAGAGTTGTGGTGCTGGTTAGTATGTGCATATGTGACTCTGTGTGTGTGTGTGTGTGTGTGTGTGTGTGTACCGGTATGTGTGTGTGTGTGCATATATATTGAGACCAAATTTCTCAAAGTAAATTTCATGTAATATTTGTGTGCGTAGATCTACGTCTTATTTTGTACAATGTAATCACCAGCAATGGAATCTAAATAGGAGTAAATCACTGTTACAGTATTGCTAAAAATAACAATCTTACTTGAGGTTAATATTGATATACATGTAGCCACCAGAGAATATCTACTGTACAGTAGTTTAATTTAGCTGTTTCTTTCCATTTTGACCTTGCCTGGGAATAGTCTGTTAATGGGTATACACACTTTAATAATAGTTTAACGTCTCAGGAGAAAACAACATTATTTTTAAACTTGTACGGTGTTGGGATTGTGATAATGATGAAAACTCTCCATTAACCATCATCCATCAACCTCTGTGGTTAGTGACTCTTTACAAAAACGATAAAATGATGATGATAACGACAGCGGGCTTAAATAGAAGCACATAATCTTAAAATCCATGTTCCTTCCTTCTAGTGTCTTCTTTCACGCCATTATTTTTATCAGTCTGATATCACAAAGGAATTTTTGAGAAAACATTTTATTTTAGTAGAAAGTCACTAAAATATCATCATGAAAGACAAAGTATTGTGTTGTCAAATTTGTCCTTTTTCACTTTGAACTGAAATTCATAATAATTAAACCAAAATATGCTTTTTTTTTGTGAAAGATAATGATATCGATCGATGTGCTGCATATGATACATGGTTGTAAGACATACAACTGAACAATTTTAGTTATATGAGAAAAGATGTAAATATAGCTGTCAAGTAATCATATGTATTAAAATTGACCACGTTTTCACTAATACTCTATACACACCAAGACTTTTTGGAAAGCATCTTCACTTATTTCCGTTATTTTCCACAGAAAAAATATCATATGCTATATGAAATAGGAAGTAAATTGCGCACTGGCTACATTCCTGACTAGAGAGGGCACTTGATTGGAGTTATACTTTTAAGTGTTTTCTAAGGTTTGCAAACCCTGATATTACAAAAGGAAAACTTGTATACCTATTACTGTAATTTTAGACGAGGACATGTATAAAATACTTGGGGAAGTGACATTAATTTTGCCTACTTGCTGGTCTTAACAAAAACCTGTGTATGTGCACATATTTTTTAATTGAAAAGGATCCATGTTGGATTTGGAATTGTGTAATCTCTGAGGTCAAAATATGTTAATATGTGTATACTCCACTTCTTATGCCTAAAAGTACAATTTTTAAAAAGCAAAAATTCAAAACAAAAGAAGTTTCAAATGTATCTGTACTGCCAAATGTAAAACAGAGTTCAATCATCTTTGTTGAGAATTATGTCTAAGATAAAACACTTTAGACTTTCTCCTAAGGCCTTAAAGTGGTCAGACATATGGATGAGGATCAGGTATTTATTTTGAATTTTTAGTTTATAATACAATTTTACATGACTTCCTAATTCAAAAATTAAATGTGAAACAACATCATCATATGCCAAGTCCTTGTTTGTAACTCAATACATTGCAAAAAGCTATAAAATGTATAAAATGTTTGTTATTGTATGTATAATAACAAACATTTTACACATTTTACTAATCTTTTTTCAATGTATTGAGTTACAAGAACTTGGAATATGTTGTTTCACACTGATTTTTCAAGTAGGAAGTCATGATAAGGCAAAAAAAAAAAAATTATCTGGTTCTGGTCAGGGTAAACTTTCTAAAGTGGTGCGACTACGCGAATTTCTTTTTTTTTCCTAATTTTTTTTTTTTTTTTTGCAAATTAGTAAATACACATTTTTTTGACACTTTACATACTCTGTTCATCATATTTATCTCTTGAAAAACTTCCTTTTTCTTTGAAGCAGTTTAGGCTTTGTATTTAAGCAGTCTTGGCATGTAGGGTAGATTTCAGCTGCTTGTTCTCCTGATATCAGGAATAAATAAGGAACGAGAAGGCAAAAATTATCAGAAAAAAAGGATCGACGCAAGGGTATTCAGCGCACGCTGACCAGAACCAGATACATTTTTTTTTTGGCCTAAAATTGTATTTATTTATAAATTAAAAATCCAAAATAAATACCCAATCCTCATCGATATGGCCATTTTAACCTAAGAGATGTGAAATTCGAACAACTTTTACAACTATGGATTTTCATTTCCATAAATTACTTCACATACAAACCAAAGTGAATATTAAGTTAAAGAAATGTGTCCTTATGCTCTGCCTGTCATTTCTAATAAGGAAAATATTCACAACATCCATCTACTCAACCATTTCTTAAGGCTAGTAAAACTTGTCTAAAGCTGATACTGTTCACGATGCAGGTGCTAAAATGATGTATTGCGAGTATTAAAAGTGAGAAAATAGAGCTGTAGAGACAAGTGAGGTATTTAAATGTGTAACTGTTTCCATGGTTCAAGAGATATGAATTATTCATACATGTTTCATATGACATCATACAACTAGGCAGAGTTTAAAAGGTGAAGTAATGTTCTTTAGGGCAGAATGCAGCCATTTTGGATTCTCAAATAGTTTTAAATTAGTTTTAATGTCATTTTTTTTTTCAAGGTGTATTCTATGTCTCCAATCAGTGTCATGTGACAGTTTGCCATTGGGAAATTAAAGCAAAAGTGTCTGCAACTAATGGCATATTCTTCATTTGAGTAAAAAAAAAATAACACAGGAAAAAGCATTTGGATTGGAATATGCTGAATTCCTGCATTTCCAATGATTATTTTTCCCTGTTCTCTAGTGATGATATCTGTCACACTGGCACACAATCAAGATCATGGTTCAACCATAGGTATTGATACTGATAGACCCTGACCAACATGACATCGAAGTGTAGAGTTAAAGTGACTAAGACTGCAAGTCTACAGAGATTCCATGTTTGAATACATCTCATCAAAATCTAACAAGAAAGGTATACATAACAATTACACATACAAGTCACACTAATAGCGTGTTGTCTTTACTTTACATTAATCCTCACTAAAATCTTATCAGGCGAAGACATTTCCGATAAATACAATTTACCCTTTTAAGTTGAGAAGACAATGACTTGACAGTGAAATGCCATGATTACCAGCTTGAAGAAACCTTGAATACTAACAAAGACTCCATAGTGCGGTACTTAAAAGCTGCACTAGATGCAACTGAAACATTTTTTTTTTTGAAAATGCAGTTTTAGATATAATGACTTATTCATAATATCGTACAACCTGCACAGTATTGAATCACCTGAGGGTAAATATATTTATGTAATTTAGCTGTACACATAACATGGTGCAATATATTCAATCAAATTGATTTTGGGTTCGCACCCAAAAATCTGCACCACGATGAATCACCATGTCAACTTGTTACTATACTACTGAAGCTAGTGCAGGTTTAAAAGCTGAACAAAAGTAATATGTAGCATGTCCAAAGAATTCAGTTACTGCTTTTGATTTGTGTTCATTAATCACTACCTAGAGTCAATATAGTAGAATTTACAGGTCGCAAACTTACTCAATGAGGCAGATATTGATGTGCATTCTACAAAGATATATGAACATCGGTAGTCTAATAACTCCACTGATATCAATCACATGGCTTCAATATTCCTACGTGAACGTTACTTTTTGATCCTTGCTATTTGCGTGTTTATTAAATTTGTTTTTATTGCAAGAAGAAAGTACTTTGTTTTTGACTAAGATAAATCAGTTTTGTTTCAAATTCAACACAGTATTCTGATTTTCTATATTTGGACACCAGTTTCATTTTCAACTACTTGACGATAATCTATACCAAAACCTAAATTACTCCCTTTACAGCATATCATTTGCAACATTTTGAGATATTATCTGAGACAAAAAAATTATCTTGAATTTAATATCAGATCTTGAAATATTGTCAACTATATTTTTCAATATATTTTTCAATGGTTTAATGAGAAAAAATTGATCTCCAGGGCATTTGCTGATAAGACTTCAACATTTCTTTTTTTAAGGATTTTTGATGTCATGTTTGTGATTAACATTTCAATAACGGATGTGTTTTCCATATGAAAGCTTGTTCTGTCCTTTTAAAATACAAGAAATCAGGAAGTTCACAGTTTTCCCTTAAAGGAAATTGATAATCTTTTATTTTCCCATAGTGTTGACACACAATTTGGCAGCCATATTGGATTTTCAAATGGTATCATTTTCAAAACTGTGCTTGTGACCAGACTTTTTTTACATTTGTACTACATTACTATGAATTTTGTAATTTGCCAAGAACATTTTGTTTTTTTAGTGCTCTTCACAACTCCATTCCAAACACATACATGTACTTGGCATTAATGCAATCCAGACATGTTTGCTTCTACACCAAACCAGGACAATGTGTAAAATTTTCACCTTGCACCACAAATTTTAATTCATTCTTATGACTATGTTTGAGCTACAGATATCATCTGTCCCAATATTTGTAAAGTGAAGCTTACTGGTGTATAATTAATTTTATGTAGTTCTATTTTCATGATGTGTAATTAATTTTGTTACATAATGATACAAATATCAATCAAATGGGAACCAAATGTTGATTAAAAATATCAAATACGACTTTGAAAACCAGTCTACATTTGACTACATTCGAAAATTGAAAACAGTCCATCCCCAAGGTGACATATTTCCAAAAAATTCAATTTGTCTGCATTTAATATTTACATTCCCCACAGAGAGTGTCAACTGATTTAAATATGAACAATTCCTGTCCACAAGGGAACAGAACCTCAAAATACATCAATCTTGAACATGATCTTTTAAAACCAAACACAAATCTAAGTTGTCACTGTGACGTCCTACCCTACTTCAGAATTCAACACACATTACGCAGTTGGTCTCATACAAGTACTTCATAAATTCAATTTTCATCACTGTATACAAATGGATTTATTTACAATGCGCTACAGTCACATGTCCATGCACAGCACAAAATTATCACATATGAATAGGCCATTCCAGACTGCAAACAGCAAATTGAGAATACAGCGCCCTCACTCGAATTGGGGGTATCATCACCTCATTGTATTTTTTCTTAAGAGCTTAATGTCCCTTTTTATTCTGTAGAAGTGTAAATCTGGGATATTTTCATTTTTTTTCAGACATCGAGGAAAGCAGCAGTGCTCTATGATTAACCGAGGAACCTATACCATGTATACCCCCAAGGTACATACAGGCAGGAACTAGAGTGCCACCATGGCAAATATTGGAAAGGCCTATCGTACATAAACTGTGTATGCGATATCAAAAAGATCCTTTAAAAATTGATGAGAACATCTTCATGAAATCACCATGTCATACTTTCCCCCATGTATAAATTATAGACTGACACTTTAACCTCCCTAAATTTAGAAATATGCATATACCATATATATTATGCAATGCAAAAGACAAGTTATTGTCTTTGAACAGAAAATATGGATTATGTATCCTGGTCATGCCATGTCACGACAATCCATGTCTACATCACTGGATCTTGGTACTAGAAATATGCCAAACATGCCAAAATCACCGTTATTTTTCCAGAATTTTCAGAGAATATGCTTGCCAATGAGGAGGTATAATTACATTTCTCAGTATTTTTCTTCTTTCAGCCTGAAAATACTCATGACCTATGGATTTGTTTAGTGTCATGTAGTGACACGGCCCCTTAGGTCTCTTGAATTTTTCCTGGCTGAACGAAGACACATATTTAGGATAATATGTAATTAAAATTCCTATGGAATACCTAGGTTTCAGGGTGTAAGTAGAGGTAAGGTCTGTCCAGGAAATCTAATAGGTATTGTATTGACCTCGAATTATGCAATACTTCATCATCACTGTCATACAGTCAATATACATAAATGTAGATATCCTGTCCAGGTAACAGTCAGATGGCAACACCAAATATTTGAGTTGTAAAGGTACATGTCTATGCTTTGTTAGTATTGCAGTTCAGTGTGCAACCACAAGGATACAGTCCTGCCAACATGGTGTATTTACTGTGACAAAGACAACATGGTAATGTTTACAATGTACATGTATCAATATAATATTATATCCCAGAATTTCTGATTATTTAAATATTATATCAAGGGGGAATCTTTTCACATGAAGTTCTGAAAAGTTCAATATTCGGGCAGGGAAACAGCTACACACAATGGCAAATTAAGTATACAATCATGCAAGACTGTGTTTTTTATTGATTGGTACATAGTCCACAATAAAAATCAAGCTTTACAGGCAATTGAACACTGCAGTAAAACAAACAAAAAGGAACAATTACTATTACAGTAGTAACTAATGGATGACATAAAACTGGAATAGATTCGTGTGCAGCATTTTAAGATTCAGTTTCGTCACAATTCAAGCAATATTCATCCAACTACATGTATCTTATTTACAAATCACAGCAATCAAAATAAAATAGTCAAAATATCTAAAGTGTAATTTGGGGTAAAATAGTTATAAAAATGAATTATGGATTTCATGATAAATATATAAACTCCTGATAATCTTTTTCTGTTTTCTAATGTCAGAGTTGAGCTCCACTGTAATAAATACATGCAAGTTCTTAGGGGGTGACGTCAACCACAATATACTGTGTTGCAAAGAAGAATGGGGCAGAATAAGAATATCATGAATATTTGAATTAATTTCCTCGAAAAAAGCCCACTGAGGTACAAAACTACTTAGAGATTTGAACAGTTTTGTACTCATTTATAGCAGATGAAATTAATATTCTTTCAACCTTTTATTTAATCTGCTGGTGGCATAATTTAAGCAATCAAGAATAAGAATGCCCTCATAAGAATATTATGTACATAGGGTCCAAAATTATTGAGGATTAGCATTTTATAATCACAATATTTGCTCATTTAATTTTTAAGTAATATTACACAACACAATATTATACAATATGATATGATACGATACGATATGATATGACACGACACAACACGACATGATACGATGTGATGTGATGCGATGCGATACGAGTCTGATATGCAATACTGTTAAATGAACTTGGTTTAAGAAATATGAACAACATTTTCTCATGCATATTACAAATTCAAATCACATCCCTGGAAATTCAGCCACAGATGATTGAGGAAATTACTAGACCAGAGTCTGACAAATATGTGCTCTAAATTGAATGCTTCAATCCAAACCTCTTAAATATCTTGAAAATTGCGTATCGGATATTATTACCTTAGAAAATGAGTTCCCTTAATATAAATAAAAGTCAAATACCTCCAAGATTCCAGTATTACCTTTAGAACTGATTACTTTTATTGATGATATAGTCTTAGATTTAACAACTCTCAAGTCTCACTGATGTAAAATTTGTGTCTGCTTAGAATGAAAAGGTCCAAGGGTTACAATTTATATACATTTACACTGTATTTATCTGTGATGTAGTGACACTCGCGACCCTAGTGGATCAAGATTTACCAAGTGATAGAGAAAAACATTGACAAGAAAACCTGTTTAGTGGTTTTGATCAATGTACCATTATGCCTTATTTGACTTTGTAAACTATGAAGCCATTACAACACTGACGTTGTGACCTATTCTACAAGACAAATACATGTAGATATGACTTTGTGCTACCTTGATTGTACTTGTTCATATCTGACAAACAAAAAGAAAAACTTCCAATAGAGAACTTGCAATCCAGACTGAGCATGCTCAGACGCAAAGGACTATGGGATTATCTGTAGTTATCATAATACCAAATCTGGAGCTACAACTAAAAAAACCCTCCCATTATTGTCAGGGTAACTATGAATTGATCATTCGTGGTTGCAAACAGTGTAACAGTATTGTTTACAATACCAATTCATTAGTATTTATCATCACATTTCTCATGATGCAACATTCAACATGGCGGGTTTGCAAGTTCCTTATTCTCACCACAAAATTACTATTATATAGGATTTTCAGTGAGAATTTGACATATCTTTCTAGTTTTGAAGACAATAGCTAGTATCTTAAAATGAATTGATATACAATATTTAGCACTATTGTACAGGGCAAATTATTGCAAAATATATGTATTTAGATTTTTTTCAAAATTCTGGCACTCTTGATCTAAAATTGGTGTACATTTTTCTTGCTGCAAATTGGTCAACAATGAAGTCTGATATTGAGCACCTGGGTGGTACACCCCTATCAAACTAGTGCATGACTCCCCTTCCCCACATTAGCTTTTCAAAGTTTTATCACACATGAATGACAATATGTGCAAAAGCCAATGTTATTACACAATTTTTATATGATATACAAATCTACAAGCTAACATGAGGTTGTTGACTTTATTCCCAGAAATAAACTGCCCCTCTGACAATTAATTTGATTTACAACAAGAAAATCTACATCTCTCAGTTTTATGAGTTGCTATTTTAAGGGTCTGCTTTAAGCCACTGAAATCTTGCAAGAAGCCAGTCGGTCTACATATACAGTAGTAAAATACAAGATTGCTTCTGATGACAGATACCTAACTACATGCTGCTGATACTATTTTAGTAGCATTTACATGCATGTTTGTTATGTCCATGTGCATGTAGAATGGTGGTACTTAACATATCGGGGTAATATGCACAGCTATGGTGTATAAGCATGGTTGAAATGAATGCACAAACATTCTGTCTGATAACTAAATATTTGATAAACAGAAAGGTGCACAGATTACTTGTTTGGAACTTAAGTCAGATGAACAGGAGACACACGCATATACATAAAAAGACAAACAGGCAAGAAGGTTACACAGACAAAATGATGGACTTGCAGACTGGTGGACGAACTGCTGGATTGGAATGAAGAACGATGGGACAATTAGACAGAGACAGACAGAGACAGGTACATACACATATAGAGGAAATGGTAGGCTTGCAGCAAGCAGACAGGGATAAATCAATTGATGAGAATGCAGACAAATAGGACATAGACAAACATAGACAAAAATATGTACATCGTACATCGATCACATGCATCGCTGCCTTCAATGGTAGCTACTTTCACGTTATCACAGATTTTATATCAGCATGTCTTGACTTGACTTTAATACTTGACTTAGTTGCACGTCCATAGTTATATATGTACTGACATACGGACAGACAGACAGACTGACGGACAAAGAGATAGGTATCTACATGTATAGATTACTTATCATAGGTAGGTAGGTAGGTAGGTATGTAGCCAGGTAGATAGAATGATGGTCATGCTGAAAGCAGACAGTCAGTCAGCCAGTGCATGTGTGTGGACACAACAATGAGAAAATATCTCAGTACTGTGTAACAGCAGTGTTCAAGGGTCTCTGACCTGTGAAACACCTCACCTTGATGTCTTCATAGTGGAAATAATGTGCTTCAACTAAGCTTTCATGTTTGTTACATATCATCTATTCAACTAGTCATCCAAAAGTTGTTTTCAATCTAAGTGATTTGTATCTAAAAAGATATCAGGTGTGATAGTTAACGCTTAATCATCTATACTATAGACTGACAGATAGATATTTTCAAGGTTCATTTCCAACACAACATGCTGCATACACAATCCTAATCATGCCACTGCACTTCATTCTCAAAAGTTTGTGAATATTTTGATTTTGATGTCAGTGAGTCATTCGTCAAATGTCAAATGTTAATTCTCAGTACCTGCAATAGCATTTTATCTCATGCCAGAGGGTCAAAATAGAATAAGAAGGTTGACTTATTCTCACTCTATTCTGAACAAATCTGGCTTAAATATAATATAATTCTTATCATTTGTAAATTCAATGCTACGGATTTATGACAAATCCAATATACTGCATGCAGCATTGACTTGAAAAACTCAACTGGAACGAGTGACAGGTGACTTTTATGGTAATGCTGCACAAGAGCTTCAGCACAGGTGATGAAGCCTGTATGTTGCTGTCATTATTCTATGCATTAATTTTCACCACGCTACATGTAAATGCCAGTAAAATATGTATTTATTTCTATTTGACATATTCCTTTCCATCAATTATGTTTCCTGTTTGGAGATTTTATATTCAAACTAAAAGTTTACTTGCTTATAATCAAGTTTCCATTTGAAGGATTACATGTAAGTGTATTCAAATTGACATTTCATTTTCTTATAATCAAGTCCTGATTCAAAAGTTACCATATTTAATTGACAACCGTGTGGTCCATCATGGGGAAATTACTTTAAAAGAAAGAACAAATATATACGGAAACTAACTGAAAATGTCAATCATTATGCTCATTAAAAATAACTACATGACACCAAAAGAACAAGATGAGGTCACAGTTTGAAGAATTATTTATCTTAGTTGATGATTAAAACACTTGTGAACACTTTCATGTGGATAGGACTTCTATCGATGACTTTCTAACCCATGCCATCAAAATGACTGATGCTAGAAATACAACTGGTAACAGCCAACCAAAGCGTTTTCTCTGCTTGTCACAATTGTTTATAGCATGTGTGTAAAAGTGTAAAAGTATACTGTTTCATTTGCTTTAATTATCAGCTCAGTATGTGGTGTCTCACAGCAGGAAAAAACGCTCTAGTTGGCTGTTGCACATTGTAATAGGCAAACTACAACAGATGAGACAAGCTACAAATACATGTACATGTACAGTTGAATTGTATTCATGGTTGCATACACAGAGGAACACTTTGAATGTGATCTTGTCCATGAGATTTCTATAACTTTGTTTAATTATTTTTTTAAACGTCACAATTAGTTGAAAACTAGTAATAGGTGATACCTTGTTTTTAAGTATTATGTGTTCCTGAAAATACGGTAATTTTGTCCTGCCCAGCTACCATTGATTGTAAAGGAGATTTTGTACAATCATGAAATAGTTTCATTAACTATGAGTAATATGGTAACCACACACTTAGGTGAAGTCACAGCTAAGAGAATCACAACTCACAAGTCGAATGTTGTAAAGGTAACCTTTTCACATTTGTTTCTCATCTCTAACCCTAAAAATCCTGCAGTTTTTTCTTCAAAAAGCAAGAGTGGGTGTATGCAGTGAGTTGGCTATCCACACAATCATACCTTATTAGTTTGGATGCCCGAGGATTAATTTCATGAAACACCAACTGTTCATGTACATGTGTACCATTTAATTAAAGAATGTAAGTTCTGACAATGATGCTTTCTATAAACTGAATACAGAATACAGGAAGAAGTGAAATTGCCACCTAGGCATCAGTGTTCCCATTTCCCCCTTCGAATCCAACCATACAGCGCAGGGATGATTTTTAAAAAAAGACATCAGCCCCAAAAACAATAAGGTAGATCAGGGTCGTGGGAAACACTGAAAAGTGCTCTTACTTTTAATAAGTTTTTGTTTTCTTCAATTTTCTATGGCTTGAACATTAAAATCCCCAGATCTTTATTTAACACAGAGCTATCATACACGTCCAGAAATAGATCTAGTAAACTGAATCTGAACAGTATCCTGACAGGCTGTGTTTGCAATCCTTGTAATACTAGGAATAAAAGACGTTTGACATTTAAACTTTATCTCTCGTAGTGACTTTTCCATGCACTCAAGTAAACTCCATTTGATCAAAGAGGATTATTTATGAAGCACTCTGACTACCACTGTACTGATTGCAATGTTTTTCAATCCTGCCCAGAATACTGATCACGCACTTCTCATTTTCAAATTTTTCAAACAGCTCACTTTCACTTTTCAAATAAACAAACAAAAAGGATTGTCTTGTAGATCAAGTCATTTCAAACACACAGATAATAATTGACTGTTGCTAGGTGACACCACTTCTTTCCTTGTTACCCTCTTCTTCGCCCATGAAAAATAAGATCCATCCACTACAAATTACAACTACAAATGTACCATCACCAAATCAAGATATGAACAACTGCAAAACAAATTTAATAACTACAAACAAAGAAAAAAACAGTGTAACAACTCAAGATATTTCATTTCCACACACCAAGTTTGCATATGGCCAAAACTTATCCAAAACTTTACCAAATCAGTAATTTTACTTTCATATTCCTCAGTGACCTCTGACAACTGAAGAATAAACCAACTATGACAAGAAGTATCACTTTCCTATAACAGCAGTTTGCTATTATAGCACCTGGACAACAAAAAATTACTTCACAAAGAAAATTGGCAGTGTTCAAAAGAGTAATACTCATATCTACCCAAGGGAAGTGATAAGATAGAAAATCAACAGGGAGTTTTGTTTCTGTTCAACCGAAAGCTTAACAATCCATTTTGCCATCTAATTTGACAGGCTGTATGAAGGTGAGGATTAACCTAAGTGTAGTGGTCTCTGCATGTATGAGGCATGCCTAGTAGCATGAATAATGGATGGTGGTCTCAACCCACAACTAAGACACAGTTGTCTGCCTTTGCTAACTTACTATACCATGGTGTGTAGCAATCAATGAACATTATCTTAAAGCTTATTAACTTTCTGAATATTCAATCTTTACAAATACATGTACATCTATACAATTCTGATGGACACCACACATGAAGTAGTCATAATGTAAATATAAAAGACAATTTCAAAAATACATGAAGGGCTTATTTTTTAGTCAAAGTAATAGTTATTGTTTTATGATGTTATTTCATATTTGAAATAAAAAAGAACTTACAAAATCACAAAATAAAATTATAATTTGTTAAATACACTCTTCTTGCACTAAAATGTACCAGCTAAATTTGATACATATTTATGTTTAAATATTCAATGAGTTTTTTATTAACAAAAAATGATGTACGAATTTGAAAAAAAGTTTACAATTCATCGGATATAAAAAAAAGAAACTGTTTATGTTTATAAGACATGTTTCTGAATCTTTTCAAAAAATCTTTTTAAAGTGTTTTGAAAGTCATTGCTTTTGTACACTATTGATATTTTTCATTGAAAAAGTATACATTATAAGAAGCTATATTTACTAAAAAAATCTTGTTAATCGCAAATTAGTATCATTTTGCACTCAAATAAATAAATTATACATGCAAACATTATCTTGTATGATATTTGCAATATTTACCCATAGACCCTACACCTTTCATGTAGGGTCTACGATTTGCCAGAAACAAAACTGTATATCTTAAGGCTAAAAAGCATTTCAAAATAGGGAAACTTTTCAAAAAATTACTAAATACTGAAAATTTTCAAAATACAATAAACAGTACTAATATTTTGCAGTTGTCGGGAAATATACAATAAACCAACTGACAATTTTATTTTACTTTTGACGTTTGAATATTTTATGCCTTCTCTCGACTATAAATATTCAATTCCTTGAATGTCTGTCTCAATACCATTATAACTGTCATGTAGGCGATGGTAGTGGGTAGGCATTGATCAAAACCACTTTGTGGGTCATATTCGATGGACTTGATGAACTATGCATTGTACTTATCTAGATTTCAAATGTCATCTCTGTATTACTTCTCTTTCTTGTCTAATAGTAATACTGTCATTATTTTCCTATCGTTTCATCATGCATATCCATCATATTTCCATCAAAATTATGTAATTCATGCTGATGATGAACAATATGAATTTTCATACTTACAATTGCTAAACATGACTAATGGACGGTAATCCATGAAAGTGGTGCCCTTCTGTACGAAATGGAATTTGTTGGCAGACTTGGATGGCATGTATTGGTATGTACGTGGGCTGCACGGAAATCTTCACATACACAGCAATTGGTGAAATCACTGGCAGCGTCTTTCACTTAATACATACTTCAATTACTAACAGACTTCAGAAGAATCTACTTTATTGCAGGAGAGGCAAGGGTCACTGAGGAGGGACAACCTGCCTTTTTTCATCCTTTTTGATCGCAAAATCTTTAATATGATTACATGTATTTGCTTATGATTTAAAGATAATATTTGTTATTCTTGTCATTGAGGGAAGAACAACCATCATGTTACCAAGTGTTTTGTTACAACATGCACTTTAAACCCATATAGGATGATGTTAAATTTGTAACATTATATGAACTCTATCCTGTCCAGTACAACAAGAAATAAGATTTCTCTCTTTTTTTTCCTGATTTTTTTTGGTGGTGGGTATATGTGTATGTATGTATGTATGTATGTATGTATGTGTGTGTGTTTGTGTGTGTGTGTGTGTGTGTGTGTGTGTGTGTGTGTGTGTGTTATCCACTATTTACATTGATTTGTACTGCACTTAGGAAATCTAACACCTCCAGAAAATTTGAATAATTGTCAGATCCAGTTTAGACACTGCAGAAGAACAAGTGATTTGTTCAAAACATGTCTGTTTCCCAGTCAAAAGTGAAAGAGAGCTAGTGTATGAAAATAAATTAGATTTCTTACTTTCCCTACCGCATTATTGCAATAACTGCTTTCATTCACCCTGATCACCACTTGACTTAACGTGCTCTTCATTCAATCCATCTAATATAAATTGCATTTTGTTTTAAAAGTTTATTTACTTATCTATCATTGACGATTCTTTTAACAAAATTGACTAGACTGTCTGATTCTTTATAAGGTACTTACTGAAATTGCTCTTTTTATGAGGTGAGATTTTCAATGACATTTCCAATCACTATCTCTCTAAATTAGATTTCCTACTTTATCAATGCATTATGTATTAATTGATAAATGTACATCATACCTATTTCATGGGTGACAACTTTCATGTTCCAGACACCCCCATCTTTAATAGAACTTTCATGACGTTTACTGGTTCATAGGGTACAAGGTGTTATCTTTATTAATACAGCAGAGGTCCTTAGTCGTATGTACTCTGATAGTCAGAATTATCTTTTCCTTGTGATGTTGTACCTGATTAACCTCAGCATTGATGTGTGCATATTAACAAAAACTTGATGGTTGGCTAGTTGGCCGTGTATACTGTAGTGGTGATAACATTACAATAATGGCTTACCTGAGGAGAATGCTCCCTGGCTAAGTTGGCGAGCTGATTTGATTTTGGCCTTAAATGCTGAAACTCATTAGTCTGTACTTAAGTGAAATGTCACACATTGTCAAGAGTAATATGAGCTTTAAATATCAATTTCAAAGCAACGAGTGTTTGGTTGAATTCTAGCTGATATTCAGATTCTAAATCTCTTTGCTTATATCTGCAAAATACCTTTTTGGCTAATTAACATATTCAAAATGGCTGCCTCCAAACAATACCTACAACTTTAATGTATTTCCAAGGACTAAGCTATATTATTTTTTGTGTTGTTACAACAGACTTCTGGTTATGAAGTCCTTTCCTATTTACATTATTTTCAATAACCAGTGTTAATAGCTAGCTGACTCACTTGGCATGAAAATAATTTTTAACAGATTACGTCATTTTGTTTTATCGTCTATTTTGAAAACTTTTGAGTCAATACAATGATACATGTAGTATTTATTTTAGCTTATCAGCTGTTGGAAAGGATATTATTGTTGTGGACTCACAACTCATAGAGCACCGAATCACAGGTTTACAGCTTGCAGTTTTATGATTGGTCGATAGTATGGCAACAAAATATTGATCTTTCTAACAAAAACTTCCTGTCTTCCATACGATCTAAATGCTTCAACTAGCAACAACTAATTTCTTTCAAAACACAGATTAAAAATTCACAAAAATAAATCCGCTTTAATACCAAAAATAACACATATGTCAGCAGAACTTACACATCAGAAGCTGTGCTAATATTATGGGGTTAAAGGTCATGGGATCGAAGTGTAAATTAGGGACACAGGCTGTGAGAGATTTCAGCAGCTGGTACACAAATCCAATAATACACATATGATCTATGCATTTTTTGTAAAAATCCATAATTCTGACATATATTGTTCTAAACAAACAGGCAGATCAATTCTTTTGAATTGTATTTTCTTTGTATCAGGTTTAAAATATTTTTCTTTCCAAATACGTTTCAAATTTTTGAAACAAGCATCAAATCATTTTACGTTTGATGACAAAAAACATTTTAATATATATTTTTTTTAAACTTATATTTATCTAAGTTTAACATTTTGACAACTGTATATTATGACAGCTGACTTAATCTATGAAAAAAGAAACACTGGTGTTGTTCATTTGACATGTCTATACCATTTTCAGTTTATTTTGTTCATAATTCATCCTAGCATACCTCAATATGATAAAGTATAGACACTTGTTAACACTGTACAATGGGTCTTTTACATACAGTCTGATTTGAAAAGGAGCTACATACATAGTGATGAAATTTCTACTCACAGAGTCAAAATATTTCTTGATAGTGAATCCCAAATTTTCGCCAACAACTCACCAGCATCATCAGACGTGTACTACAGTGGGCTATTTGTCACATGTCTCAGAAGAAACGTGAAATAAGCTTGAGAGAAACAGCTGGGATCGCCATGCCTGCATCCCGGTGTAGGGTGGGCTTACATGTACTGTGATGAATACATAGAGCTACCTACAGTTTTCTTACATTCAAAGGTTTCAGCAGAAGTATGTTAACATTTATTACCAAATTTTTAAACCCTTTAATGACTTGGTTTCTGTTACTCTATACAGGGTTTAATTTGAAATAAAACCTGCAAATATCAAAATAAATCCACAAAGGGACAAACACACATACTAAGATTAGTCTTAACTCTCGGATACATGCAGGTATGTGTTAATATGTCATCTTTCTTAATGAATATTTTTAGAAAATAAAAACATGAAACATTTTTAGAGCTTTGGAAATTGGATACCTATCCTTGGTAAACTCCAATGTTTCCAAAAGGTGTCTGAAAATATTGTCGATTAGGTGTATTAGCAGTTGAAAGGTTCTACATAGAGATATTCAATTACTGAAATACCAATACAATCAATTTAGTTATCTAGTTTTTCCCACTGCCTGATGTTACAAATAAAGCTACAGTAACTGTCATTTGTCATAAGTTTTCATTACGCTAACCAAACCTTTACATACATGTAAAACAGTCCACAAATTATAACTAGCTGTCTACTACTACGTATGTGGCACGGTTTAAAATGGCTTTCATGTCCATTTGTGAATAGTTGAAAAAGAGGTATACACACTTATGGTTGTCAACAAAATATAACTTTGAGAGATGCTGACAAGGTTTGATCACGGGTAATGAACCATGGTTTGAGTAGTAAACACAACAGAGTCAAAAGTAAGACTATATACATGAAAACTTCCAGTGACTGCGGTGTAACGAAGCCGAAAACATGTTTGTGAACAATTTCAAAATATCTGGGATGTTGATATTGTTTAATCACTAACCAAGCAAGTACATCAACATAGGTAGTTACATTGACATTGTATATGTACATGTAAGTGGAAAACAGGGACTAAAATCAGGACAATAGTCTCAGTTAACACTACTTATTTCCACTCCATATAGTAGTGAAAACATTCTGTGATGTATACTAATAACTTACTCAATTACACACATCCAAACTGTTTTTGCCATTATACATACATCTAGAAATATTATAATAATAACATACACTTGTGAGCATGCTTGGTGATTGTGTGTGTGAGGTAGTAA
Source organism: Glandiceps talaboti (assembly GCF_964340395.1). Taxonomy (NCBI): domain Eukaryota; kingdom Metazoa; phylum Hemichordata; class Enteropneusta; family Spengelidae; genus Glandiceps; species Glandiceps talaboti. Next base: position 8,892,300 of record NC_135552.1, read on the forward strand.
CGTTCAATGTAACAGTTTGGTGAATTGTGTAATGTTTATTTCAAATAATGTTTACTGCCTTGTAAACATTGACAAGTACTTTTCTCAAAATACTATCAAAATACTATCAGCATTTTTAGTGAAAAGGCTATTAATTCAGATACAATTCTTCAACTTTTTACAGTACTACTGGTACTTGATTACAAATGCTTAATATATTTTTCAGCCTGTTTTTAACTTTAATTACTGGAGTTTCATAAATTTTAATTACTACAGCTTTAAAGTAAGTATCACATTTGACAGTATCTATAAAATATTGCTACTGATATACATGGTAAAATCCAAAGCTGTCATCTTATTCACATAAAAAAATGCTGTTTAGCAAACATCTGATAATAATGCAGCAATATTTTATCATTTGGCAAGTATTCAAAATTAACTAGACAATACATAAAATTCAACAAAAATGCATTAATTACAACTATTCTATATGAAATTGGTGACGTGTCTGACCACTTACCAACAGACTATGCTCGTGCCCCATGTTACCCATTGGCGGTGCAGCTGGAGTAAGTGTGTGGTTGTATATAGCTATTTGTATGCGTGATGTGTATGTATCCAAACTGCTTTAGATTCTCCCATAGAACTGTCATTCATTTTATTTGTTATATGGGAATAGGAACATATGTGCATATCTCTGTAGCTGGCCATGACAAAAATTATTTTAGTTTCTCAAAACTGAAGGTTTTTATTTTTGACATAATATTTAAATTTTGTACATCATGAATGTATTATACTGGGACCAGCCCCATGCAAATAAATAGGAAATATGTTTAGCAATATAGAAGAGCAACATAGTTGGTGCAGGAAGCTAACAATGTCTCGCAAGTTGAATTTGATTTTCAAACACTTCATTTGAAACGTTACATTTAAAGCACTATTTTTGTACATCAAATTTTTCAACATATGAGATCATTACATTATTTCTGCAGGAATCACGTTCATTTTTTCATGATATACAATTCCTATAGCAACACTAAGCCTGCTTTATTTCATCTTTTATAGCTGAACAGGAACAGGAACAGAAACAAAACATCACCTATAATTATTCACTCATAAGATACAGCACATAAAGATAATTTAGTATGGCCTTACATCAAGAGTGTCACATCATTAATGAACATAGGAAACTGGACAACATAGACACACCAATAGATTCTTTTGTTACCACCATATGGTGTGCTTTACTTTGTGTTATTGACAGTTCAAGATATTAGTATTGCCACGGTTAAATGGAATCCAATAAGACAGCATTCCACATCTACCACAAGTACTGATCCCCTGATCTATGGTAATTAATAATCCTTGACAAGTTCAAAGGTCATGATCTGTTATCCTCGTCCAAGAACAGAAATTTCACTTACATAATAGTTTTTATTTATCGATATGAGAATTCCAAAACAAGTTAAACAAATTTATTTCTCATTATTGCAAAATATAGACATACTTTCTCATTTTTTTTCTAATTGAAATTTTGCACTATTTTGTTTAATTTTTAGTAAAACTTTAGTATCAGAGAAGTCCACAAGGTATATTTTGTATCACAGCCAAGTCATACATATTTTCACATACTACACCATTTTCATCACTATAGGTATTTCTGCTGTCCAAGGTTGTAACTGAAGTTTTCCTTTAAAAATTAAAGTCCAGGGTATGGAAATCTGCACATTTTATCAGCTTGTGTCCGCAGTGTTGCCCTTTATACCAGGATTTCCCAAACGTTTGAAAAAAACTATTTTCTATACTGAAATTTATAATAGTATAGTTTACATCTCATACATTCATTGTACACGTACAAGTTGTTTGGTTTTTGTTGTTGTTGTTTGTGGTGTTATCTTGGTGGTGGTGGTGGTGGTGGTGGTTCACTGACACTTATATTTATTATGTTTACATCTGATATTATGTATGTATGTACACACTTACATGTATCCATGTATCCAAGGAAGTCATATTTTGTTATTGTTTGAGACAGTTACTGTATTTTCATCTCACAAAAAGTTAGACTATATTTTAGTACCATATTGTATTTATGTCATCATTTGTTTAATAGAATCCTGTACTTCTTTTCAACACATCAAACAACATTTTTCAGATCCTGTGATGTTTTAAAATGAAAGCACAACTCTGAAAAAAAAGTTGAATTTAGAATTTCTGACTTCACAATCAATATCACTCTCAATGTAATCCTCAACATAAAGTAGGTATGCTGCCATGACAACATAAATGAAATTTACGATACTGTATTACTGCCATGACAACTATGTTGCCATGCCAACATTGGGCTTAGAACATTTTCAACAAAATGCTCACTGAACAAATTCAACTCATCGTCTCTCTTGCTCCTTAGGTCACTTTCAAATGAGTTAGTGAATGCGACTCTATCAAAGTTTAAGATTACAATTGTCTACACAAAATTGCTAAAAGGTAAATTTGCAAAAGTCAATCTAAAACCAAATACAATAGGTGATGTGTGGCATGCTAAGAGTTTCCAGAGGGGAAATTTATACGATAGTGAATATTGCACTTATCAATATTTTCTATCTTCAGAATATAAAAATATATTTTCTTGAAATTATCTCTTAACACCATGGGAATCCAAAAAAAAAGTGCTTACAGCATAATATTCTTAAAGGATCCCTATAACAAAATCTTAATACAAAATGTATTAAAGTCTAGATTTTGTCAAGTGGCTACATAGATTTTTTGTTAATCATAACTGTCTTATGTCAGTTGTTGATAATTGAAGATAACCAATTCCGAGTATCTTAGCAAATTCTACTTTCATACATAGTTTTATAATGTGATTGAACTATGATAACCATCTCATCAAAATCAACAACTTTAAACCCACAGTGAACTTTCTCAGACTACGGATCTGAATTACCTGAATTAAACACTGAAAATTATGGTAACACACTCTGGGGTCATCATAAGGGAAAGGGTGACCACGACAGGATAGATTACTTATGGTTACAATGTGATGGTTAATTTACAACTGAGATTGAGTCATATATTTATCATTGGAATGATTCCATATTTCCCATAATGCAACACTCAAGATGGGGGTATTCACAAAGCCTATTTTCTTTGTATTGTTTTAGCATATGGTTTGTGATACGAACAACCTAATGTAGTAAAACTGTTAATGTTCTCAAATGGAACTCACAGTAACTACAGGGTATTATATTATACCAGTATATTGATGGTGAAAATCGAGGGATCTGATTGGTCTAGACATCGAGCTAGCGCGTCTAAAACGAGTGATAATGCACTGCTGGTACGATAATGCACTGCTGGCACGCGTCCAAATTTTGTTCGTCTACGAGCATTGAGTTGTAGTCCGCCGTGATACTGATAGTGAACTCTTCGAATTGTCAGAGGAGGATTTTCTCTCAATGAGACAATATTTTATGAGAAATTATGAAGGAAATTTCGAAAGCAACCCAGTCATCGCGTATTTGTTCAAATCATCGCCTTCTACATGTACTAAGGTCAAGGCGCTAGGCATGCACGAGATCGGTCGCGGTCCCAGCCTCGGCGCGGCGCGGCTGGAGTGGAAACATTGGTGAGCTGTCCTGTCCTGTCATAAAAATGAAGCAAGTGAAAGAGGTTACACTGGCCGACTTACCATTAATCTAAATAGAAATTTGTCTGGGATCCTGTCCTAGAGTATCAGTCATCAATCCGAGAGGGAAATCCTCAAACCCGAAAATCTACTGACGTAACTTCCAGTAATAATACTAATATAAATACATTGTAAATATCAACCTGCCGCCATGCCTATCGTCTCACTTCACAGAGTCGCGAATTCGGCCGGGAACGATCGAAGTACGCTGTATTTAATAAACCACTTCAAGTTTATACCTTGAGTCAAACAGGTTGTTTATTCATCACTGTGCACTTTTAATGAGCCGATCAATGTACAGATTATCCCTAGAAACGACGAGCAGATAAAATAAATCCAGTCGCTGCAAGATCAGCTATCTTGAAAAGCAGCGTTATTGTTATGCAAATTAGACACAGAGGCGCATATGAAACGAGAAAACGTTAGTTCTTATCTTGTTTCCGATATTTTCAATATACTGGTATAATATAATAGCGATAAACCACCCCCTGGGGAAGGTATACCACTCGGTTTTGACCAGTGAACTCAATATATGCACTCGCTATCGCTCGTGCATATATTTCGTTCACTGGTCAAAACCTCTTGGTATACCATCCCCAGGGGGTGGTTTATTGCTTAATTATACCATGCATGGGCCAAGTTGAACAAAAAATACGGAATATATACTCTGGCTGTTCTACGTCACAACAGTGCATGTCTATTCCATAACAACGTGTGACTACTTTGTTCTGCTGTATTTAAAATATGAATAAAAAACATTCAAAATTGCCATTAATTTCCCTGATTTTCTTTTATATTATTGGCGCTGGTATAATTATGTTATTTTCCAATATTTTGCTTCATTCAAACAGAAAATACTCATTACCTAAGGGTTGTCACTACTTGTCTAGCAACTCATAGTGACAAAGACCCTTAGGTCACTCATATTTTCCTCGACTGAACAAAGAAAACTATTGGGGAATAACATCTAATTATTCTCTCCATACACTATATCAGTATTTTCTGTAGGATCTGTACGACTTAACCATTTTTGCACTTGTACGTATTAGAGTATACATCAATATAGTATGTAGGCAGGGTCCATTGTCCAGAAGGTTACACTTTATTGATATTCACATTCACCAGATAGTATAATGCCTCTAGGGTCTGATAACTATTTCTAACATTATCTGTAGTGGTTTGAAATTAATTGTCATTTTATCTCAATTCTGATATTCAGAAACAAACTTATAACAGGGGGCCACGTTACCTTATTCAGGGAATTTAACAGTCGAACAGGATAGCATGGATGGCAGTCAAACAGTGTCCTGAAAATATGACCAAGTAATCTACCTTTGTACAAATTTATTTCACAGTTTGTTCCAATGGCAAACTTATTTCCAACTTCAACTAAGGTACTTGGGTACTACAGACAAGTCGTACAACTAACATAAAATGACATTTGATCAATTTGATATAACTTTTATTGCTCAAATGTGTTTTCAATCTTGAAGTACATGTAGTTTGAGACAATTATTTATAGCCTCAAGATTACACCATGAATAGCAAAACATCATTTATTAATGGTTTCTGTTTGATAGTTTTTAAATCACATAATAAACATTTCTGACTGTTAAACAATAAAATTAACCAAATGGTAGTCATACAATCTCATTCCTATAACTTGTCCATTTGCAATCTGACATTAATCTTTAATTATGTTCAGACAATTAAAAGCCAGGGATTCTCAAACCCAGGTTCTCATATTATTGCTATCAGTGCAGCCATAAGGATTACAGGATTATTATTTTGTTCTTGTTTTGGACCAAATCTTTCTTAGTTCTGACTGACAACTGGTTTTCACACCTGAATTTTTATTTCTAAACTGAAGTGGGATTTTCTTCACTATATGTGACTCATTTTTTGTGTGAGTACAAAAATGGGTTAAATTTGCAACTAAATTTGCACTTTTATAATAGTAAGATAATGCATTAACATCTTTAATAACCTGCAAAAATTTCATCATAAAATGAACACTTTGTTTGAAATAACATCTATGTAATAACCAATTAAACTGGTGAATTAATAACATCAGTGCAAATTAATTAAACTGTTTAATAGCACAAACAGACATAATTAAATAGTTAATTAAATTTATCATGACATCTGACTTGTTTTAATTACTTTTTAATCTTCAAGGACGAAAATCTAATTAGTTTCATCTGTGACCTATGACCCTAACCACCATTATGAAATTACAATGTATGAAACCATTACATGTGTGCACAATATGTTCAATAATGGATGCATAATAAAACTGTTTTAACTGTGGGTTTCTAACTTCCAGGAAAAAAATATGGTTGCATGCAAAATATTTTGTATAGATTAAGTGGCAACTAGAGGGGGTGTAATGTAAAAGACTCAGATCAAATGTGTGGGCGTATGCATTATGATGGAGTAAAATAACCAGTTGTGTTACTATAGCTATAGTAGGCATACTGCGTATTTTCAACCGATGCATACAACCTGGTGTTAGGGTTTCTATTAGAAATGTACTTGTCAATGATTACATTATACAAATTACATCTTGAACTCAACCTAAAAATCTTAACTACTTTATTTCCTGCATAGAACATCACAAGTTTATTATCACAGTACACAGATTTCCTATACACCCACGCAGCGTGTATTGTACATGTACTCAATTCTTCTAGTAAATCGCGTCAGTGAGTTGAAACTAGCAGTTATTTTTATTTTTCTGTCGAGTCTGATATACGCTGTGAGAATTAAATATTTCAAAACAAAAGTCTAGATTTGCTGAAGTGGAAATATCAAATTTGAGTAAAACATATGAAATTTCATGACAACTGTGTTACTGTGATATTGCCATCAGATTTAATCAGACATGTTTTTGTCAAATTACAATATAAGTGTGAGATACTAATATATTCCTATTTTGTTCAAGTGAGAAACTCATCTGAAACGTAATGGAAATGTCTTGCAGAGATGTTGGTGCCAGTTTTAATCAGAGACATTGTTCTTGCCAAAGTACAAAAATGTGTGTCCTATTGAAATGTGATTTTTTTGCAAACCTTAGGTCAAAACACATCCTGCAATATTTCTATGAGCCACCATCTTTTAACATGTTTACTCAACTGTTATCATCTGATCAAACAAGTGAATTACAGAGACTTGCAGCCTTTATTTATCACTCATTAAAAATACAAAAATGTGTGTGATGCTCTATTGCTAAAGTTGTAAATGTGACTCAGAGTATAAAAGCCATTTGGAATTTAATAAAACTGTGTTCCTGTGACATTGGTATCACTTTTAATAAGAAATTTGTTTCACTGTATAATGTAACACAAAATTTATATAATTTACATTACTGTTGGAGTTGAGAAATCAAACTTCAGTAAGCCATTTGAAAATTAATAGCACGGTGTTGCAGTGATATTGGTATTGGTTTTAATCAGAATTAAAAAAAAAATATATGTACATGTAAGATGCAAATATTTTACTATTCTGCTGAAGTTGAGAAATAAAGCAAGACTATGTCTTTGAAATTTGATGGAATTCTCAGTACCTGCAATTCCTTTTTACGTATTAATGCTAGAGGGTCAAAATAGAACAAGGTCGACTTATTTTCACGCGCACCTATAGTAATGCATGTGAAGTGTGTTGAGCAGAAGTTATGGTGTTGACCAAAAATCAAATGTTCGTTATTTTTATTTTTATGATGTACCTATAGGCAGTATTATCGTATTTCAGGTACGGAGAATTGTGTCATAGCAACATTGACAATTTAGTTTTAAACAGAAATTTTTTTTCACCAAAGTACAAAAACATGTGAGATGCTAATATATTACTATACATTGTTGAGTTGTGAAAGTAAATTTGAGTATGTCATCTGGAAGTGTGTTGCAGCGATATTAGTCGCATGCATCTAATCAGAACATTTTTTTTGCAACAACTATAATATGTCTATGAGATATGACGTCTTACTTTATTACTGAAAATGAAAAAAAAATTAAGATTAAGCACAAAATCATTTCAAATTTGATGGAACCGTGTTGCAGTGATATTGGTATCAGTTTGAACGATCCTCCAAGTATAATATATCTATGTGTTGTAATATCTTACTTCATTGCTGAAGATCAAAAAATCAAACTTAAGCATGTCATTTGTACTGTAATGGGACTGCGATATAGGTACATGAATAAATAATGGCCACAATTTTTCTCGCATGACATACAATTTTCAAAGCTGACCTGTGAAATGTTTCATGAGCTTACTGAAGCAGAAAGAAGTTAACTGCCTCTAATAGGATAATGTAATATCAAAATGCCAATGTTACTTTTTTCCAAACCACAAAGCTCTTTACATGTAATCAACGTATTATAAAAACAAAACAAAAATCTACTTTGTGATCTTGATTTTGTCAGACGACTATTTACTAATAAAAAGCTCATTTAAATCATAGTTTTCTACGTTTCACAACACGTACAAAAATTTTCCTGATGTGTTCTAAAATTGAATTGCACTTAATTTTGTCAGACAGCTATTTTCAAAATCTCATCCGGATAATGTTTTTCCTGTTTTCACAACACAATAACAGATTTTCATGAAGGATTGTTACTTGACCAGATGTGCTTGATTTCCCTGGACTCTGAACCAAATCATCCAAAATTGTAAATTATAATTATCTAATATGATATGAAAACAATAGCTGTTCAATGTTTTTGCTAAGGGCTGGGAACCCCAGTAACAGGAAGGGGGAAATCTGGTAAAACTTGCACAGTTTCCCATACATTATACCTTGATATTGGTAGGGAACCCCAGTAAAGTGACAGGGAAGCTGAGGTAAATTTTACCTACCTTACCATCAGTAACAAAAACAGTGAATATCTCTGAATTCGTGTAGAGTTGTGTCGATTGCCATGGATACATATCACAACATTTTGTTATTGACGTAAAAGTTGAACTTAGTTCTAAATAATTGAGTGGCATTTAAAGTACATGTATTCATGATAAACTTGTTTATACTAGTATAGCTGACATTTAAGTTAAGTACATAACACCTGATATAGTGAGGAAGGAAGGAAGATCAGAATAATTTATTCATTTAGATATCTATTATTAACAATTGCAGAAAAACTTTGGGATGCAAATGATATTTGAACATTTTGAATTTGGATGATTTACTTTTCAACTTTTGGCAAGGTAAACTTTTTAGACACAAAATATTTTTCTTTACAGTTTTTGTAAATTTTGAGTTTTGAAGAATTGTTTCGGTGAAGTAAAGTTTTCAGAGGCAAAAGATTGTTCTTACAATCTTTGTAAAGTTTGATTATTGATGATTTGGGTTTTTTGCCGCATCTTTCTAGTGTAGGATCATTTGGTCATATATTTACTGTTTTATTGTTCAATAGAAGTTACTAATGATAAAAGTAAATAGGATTGCTACATATATTTCCCTTGGGTTTGTGATAACTTTTCAAATTTCTTTGGATGAATCCTGGTTGATGATTTAATGTTTGTTGAACGGAATCCATTTGACCAAACAAGTCCTACAAAGTCAGTAGCACTATACAGCATTATCTGTAAAACACTAAACAAGCTTCATGCATTTCCTAAGGGAAACCATATACATAGAGATTTGAATTACTTTGTCTCACTGGTGTCAATTCATTACATACACATGTTAGTTCATCCAGGCCATCTAATAGAACAGTCACATTGCAAACAAATCACTGACAGTTGTTTTTATATATAATTCACAACTTGATTATATGATTGTATATATTGATAGCGTTGTCAACCGTTTCCGATATCGCTGATACATTATACATTGTTGCAAATTCTATAATATAGTTTGTGCTTTCAGTGCCAATATCAACTTTGTGAAATAAATTATGTCTGAAGATGTCTAGAAATATTTGGTTTTATAATACAATATATATTTCTGGTGATATGATGTTAGTATTTCCTTCACAAAATATGTCTCATCTAAGAAGGGCTATTGAGTTTCTTCTGAACAACAGCACCCTACCCCCAATACTCATCCCATTCCTTTGAACAACGGCACCCTACCCCCAATCCTCACCTCACTCATTTGAACAACAATGGCACCCTACACCTATCCTCACCCCATTCCTTTGAACAACAACAGCATCCCCCTCCCCCATCACCATCATTGTTGTTTCTTATGAGCAGAAACATGTTATCAGTTTATAGCAATAGCATAATCTGCAGTCAAAAGAGTATATAGCTAGAAATCACTTGTCAGTATACAAAAATGTACAGGACAAATGACATGTTATCTAATCAAATCTGAAAGCATGGCAGTTATATTGTCTGCCTGTCAAGATTACTCAACAGTTCAGTAAACCTTGCTACATGTAAGGTTACTGTCTAACCTTCATGCTCCTTGTTATACAATATATAATAATGTACATGATGTTTCTAGTAGAACTGTTCAATGAGTACATTATATTGTTAAGGTAGAGTTAAGCAGGTAAAACCAAATGAATTTTCTCAAGACATTTACTGACATACCCCACAAAAATGATGGTGCAGGATAATGAAATGCACCAGATTCTACCTATGTTATTAAATTTTCCAGTCAAAATGACAGTATAAGATTTTAAAATCTTTCCAAATTTTTACCAGATTTCACCCTCTGTTATGGTACAATGTATGGAAATCTATACAAGTTTTACCAGATTTCCCCCTGTTAATGGGGTTCCCCACCAAAATGATGGTACATGATATGGGAATACACACGTCAAGTTTCACCGGATTCTCTCTTTTATCAAAACACTATCTTTATAACTGAATTTACTTTGGCCTTTTGTCTCAACTCTATATTTATATCCACCTAACTCCCTACAATGTACTTACAAACTATTTCAAACCAGAATTACACAAGTCCCAATGAACATACAAGACTCTAGTTGGATGCACCCTTAAAGCTGATTGTATAAATAAGAAATTAACTACATATAAGTACATTATTTTATCCATGCCTTCACTACTATGCATGGCAGCCATGACGTGACTGTGGTAGATTATGTCAGATGTCAAGGGTCTACTTGCAAAGTAGTATAAAAACAACTGCCTTCCAAAATTGATTAGATAGATTACCTATACAGTAAAGATGCCTATCCAGTCAGCTTCACATTTTATAGTGACTACGGTATTTGGCCTAGTAAATCTAGGGGAGAGTTACAACATTAAATATGCCAGACAGAGAAGTATAACAACAAACAAACAGGTTTAGCTTTCCTCCAGTTGCCATATTTGATTTGTCTAATGTCAGGGACAGGCCTGAACCTGTAGTCCACATTTGACATTGTTCTCCGAGACAGAAATTTAAAATCTCACTATAGCTACATTGCTTTAGTAATACCTGGGATAGAGTTTGTCAAACATTACAAAGCATAAAACCTACAGATAAATTAGGATAAAGAATTCTAAAAATTGGCCAAAATAATCCTGTCATTATGAGAGATTTATGAAATTAAATTTTTACATTATTTATATCGATTTTGTCAGGGTCACACACTTGACTAATCCAGAACGAACTATTTCTGTGTTCCCCACCAGATATATTATCCTTAACTAATAACTGCTTTGACTAAATGTGCATTTTTTTTTTTTTATCTGATGAATAAGTCAATTCAAATTCAAGTGACCTTTCTACCTGTTTATGTCATTAAATTTGTAATTATGACTTAAATGTATCTGAAGATTGTATTCAGTCAGTTCAATTTTGGAGGCTACTGATGCGAATTGTGACAGAGTTTTTTTTCCAATGGTTCTAAAATTTACATGGGATTGTATTTCTCATGAAACAATCCACAAACAAATTTGCAAGAATGTACTAAATCTTACAACAGATTATTAGTCAGTTGACATGTACAAATGATATGGAAAACTTGATTGGTTATCACTCTGGTATTTGGTAAGAATTAGCCAATCATTGATATCGAGACACTAACACTACAGCATGACATCACAAAATCTTGATATCAAGTCAGAGTTCTACAATACTGGAACCAAACAAGGTCATGAGGACACTTGAGTAACATGGGGGTAAAACGAAAAGAAATCAGGGGGACACACGATCGGCATATTATGATGGTCTTGCATTTAGCATGCACTTACTTGAATTCTCTGGGTACACACACTGTCCATACCTCTGTCCACACGAGTTGGCATGTTAGGCAAGCGAGTCCCCTGTGAGACCCCCACTGAGTTCCACATATCCCATAACTTTAATGCATACTCACGCAACTTGTTGACATCATAAGTGAGTCTAGATATGTTGTAAAATTTGATTGGCTATTATATAGGCATCTGGTAAGAATCAGCCAATCACTGCCATGATATGACTTACCTGATATCAGAGAATACCGAAGTAGGCAGGTCAATGATGTTAGCAAGCTCTTCCACAAGTCTCAGTCCCAGCTCTGGAGTCAGTCTAAAAGAACAGAGCAAAGTAAAGATCATGCAAGTCACTAATGAATTTGACAAAAAACAAATAAACAGGAGAAATTGCTCAGTATATGTCAGTAGAAATGCTGGCAAACTCTCAATAATCAACATAACAATCTAACATAACATAACATAACATAAAATAACATAACATAACATAACATTTCAAATTGAAAAACTGAAAATAGAAATAACTTTTTTTTCAAAATTTGACGTTCTTGGCTTTGAAAACTCATAACACTAAAGTCATTAAAAGATGACAACCCTTTTCAGTTGTACAAGACACATAAACAATATAACATTGTAACATTAAAACCAAAAGTTACAACAGAAATAATTATTCAGTAAAATTTGACATTCTTCAATTTGAAAACTAGTGACATTAAAAGTCATTGAAAAACTGCCTAACTGAAAAATGACAACCTTTTCAGTTGTATAAAGGCATATACCAATCGATGACATATTACCTTTGAAATTGTCAACTAATTTAAAACTTAAAACAGAAATAACTAGTTTGTAAAATTTGACATTCTTCACTTTGAAAACTAGTGACAGTAAAATTCAGTGAATAAGATAAAAAATGACAACCATTCTCTAGTTGTAGAAGGCACATAATAATCAGCAAAACATAAGATCTAACCGTTGAAATTATCTACTGATGTTTAAAACAGAAATAGACGGATGCACGGAGCCAAATGTAATAGTCCTCCCATCAGGGAACTACAAATGACATCTCTTTCCAGTTGTACAAGGTACATATCAATCAATGAGATATATAACTTGGTACCACTTGGTACTACTAAAACTTAAAAAACCCAGAAATAACTACTGCATAAAATTTGCCACTCTTCACGCTACACTACAACTCACTGGATATTGTCTGTCTTCGTGGCTAAAAAACGAAATATGACAACCGCTTTTCATCAGTTGCAGACAACACACACATACGAATCAATAGAAATGTATGTGGCATAGTGTTCTAAAGTCCCTTGGAAAAATAGAGCAAACAAAAAAATTTAAAAGACCGAATGAAAATAGAAACACAAAAAACACGCTTCTTTCTGATGGTACAATCTCATGTACTATCACACTGCTACACATACAAAGTGGGGTAATATCTATATTTGGAATATTGATCTGGTGAAACATTGACAGAATGTCTTCCTGCTAACACTATTTTTCCATTGAAGTACATGTATATGTGATGCACTCGTAAACAGATACACTGCAGTAGCCTAAAATAACCTAGCCATTAATGTCCCTGGATACTCAGTGCAAGGTGTCATTATTGACTTGGACAAATGAAACAAGTTCCAAACAGTTTTGAACAGTATTAAGGAACTATTTCCTAATATATTCTGAATCATGAAACTAATAGTATTTCCCAACATAATTTTATCTGGATCATATATCTGGATCATATCCAGTACCCAAACAGTTCCATCTGATTCATAAAACTGGTACAAAAACAGTTCCATCTGATTCATAAAACTGGTAAACAAACAGTTCCATATGATTCATGTAATTTGAAAATAGCACCTCTTAAGTTCCTTCTGAATTATGACATGGTTTCCACCATTTTATTAAATTTTGTATCATCCAACTCGTACCCAAAGATTTTCAATGAAATCAGGAAACTATTGTTCCAGCTAACAAGTCCCTGAAGAATATTACCTGTATCCTGAAGCAAGTGCTTACAGGAGTGTGCTTCTGGGACCAATTTATTTGAAAATCACCAAAGGTGCCTGACTTACCCTATATTTTCCATTTGAAACCTTGTTCCTGATCCCTTTTGAAATTAGTAAAGAAATTTGGTTGTTCAACATTTTGTTTTAGCACAGAGTTCACATTTTGAAGTACATTGTACATGTACTGAATTTTGAAGATCAGTTTGTGATCAATGCAGAGATGACTGCATGGTGACCCCAAAGTTTTCTTCCTGATCTCAAAACTAATGGGCTGGAGTTTTAATTGAGGAACTTTAAGATTGTTATTTCAACAAACTTCATTTAAAAGCAACTTTGTATTGTGGTGAATAATTACTGAGGAAAATGAGATTTCTGACAGTGAACCTGAGTGACCCAGGATTATACGCTAAATGACCTCTATAACTCCAGTGTAAATACGTCCATAGACTTGTGGGAATTGTCAATATTGGAATCATGAAATAACAATTTCTCCAGATTAACCCGATGATCTAAGAATTCACGTTATAGTCTAACAACATGCAAAGTATTGGATTTACACTAAGAGTATTCCAGACAGATTTTAGGGTACATTGAAAAAATACACAACATCAAAGTTAAGTACCGATAATAAAGAATTCAGTAATGCCCTCAGTGTGTCTTTATGTTATGATTTTAAATCCATTCTAGAGGTCCACAATAGAAGGTAATCCATGTATAGCTCATGATACTGTGGCCTTGACATGGCTTAACTCTTGTGTATAGATGATGTCACACTTGTAATCCTGAACTGATTTTTAAAGTATTTTTTTTTAATAACATCCATCCTCAAGTTTACACTCTATCTGTTCAATTATTTTCACGATAAGCTTACTTCATGTATGATAATACTTACTAGCACAAGTCCCTAAAGGTACAATGTAAGTAAAGCAGTCTGACAAAATCCTAAAAAAATATTTTAAAATCTTCCATGTTTATCACCTAGGTACATAAAAAATTTCTCAAAACTCACTTTCTGTATAATATTATTACTGAGGGCAGGTCCTCACAGCTGTGTAAAGCATAAAATGTAAAAAAAAATTTAAAAATCTGTATAATAAGTTTACTCCTAGTTGATCACATCGCCAATTCAGCTGAAATGATACAGAAATACTACAAAACTTACCTTCTGTACAATAGAATTACTGAGTGCTGGTCACTGAAGCTTTGTAAAGCACTGATAAAATCCTAACCACACATGACCGGAATGAATACTTGGACATATCAATACTATTGTAACACTCACGAGCCTACCTACCCACACAGTCTAATACCGATAGTATAATGGCAGTTACGTGTTCAACACATTCCACAGACCACCTGGTAATCACACACTGTGTTCCATTTCATTTGTTTAACAAACCAATGACATCACTAATGAAAGGAAACGTACAACGTCAACATGAAATATTACTTCCAGCTTATGAGTCGGACTCCCACAAGTGTGTAAAAATCCTAATGATATGAAGTGGTCTAAAAATAACTTAATTCTCAAAAAAAAAATAAAAAATTATTTACTGGTACTGTTTATTCCGAGTGTTGTTCTGTATTTACACCTAGTATTGTCCATGTCAATGCCTGAGGGTCATTCTGCCTGTCACATTGTGTTGATATATTTATCAATTATTCTGCTTTTTAACAGACTAAACAGAAACAAAATATTATATAATATCACTCTTTTTGATGATTTTTAAAATAAAGATCAATATTAACACCTTACACAACTGATGGAGATGACATATAGATGCCATAATTATTTAGTTCATTGGGTGACTGACTGCCTCTATGTGCACTATGACCAACACCTACTCTGGCTTCAGATTTATTTGTCCATCGCACGTACTTGAGTTAATTTAGTACTTCCATGACAACGCTAATAAGCATTGACAGAAGCCAGTTGCTGTGAATGACATCAGTATGGTTGCTATGACGTTGGTCAGCCATAATGATGTCTTTTCCTTTAGTAGTTACTGACTCCCTTTTACAATGCATTTGTCAGGATCAGACAATTTCCTACACAACACGTTCAAGAAAGTACAAAAGTACTCTGAAGCCACGCTAACTGTTCTGTTTCACAGCTACAAGGAGACCACATTCACATGGGCACAACAGTACTTTGAAGCCACACTAATAAACTGTTCTGTTTCACAGCTACAAAGAAACCACATTCACATGGACACAACAATACTTTGAAGCCACATTAATAAACCGTTCTGTTTCACAGCTACAAGGAGACCACATTCACATGGGCACAACAGTACTTTGAAGCCACACTAATAAACTGTTCTGTTTCACAGCTACAAGGAGACCACATTCACATGGGCACAACAGTAATTTGAAGCCACACTTATAAACTGTTCTGTTTCAGTTACAAGCAGAACACATTC
Source organism: Glandiceps talaboti (assembly GCF_964340395.1). Classification (NCBI taxonomy): domain Eukaryota; kingdom Metazoa; phylum Hemichordata; class Enteropneusta; family Spengelidae; genus Glandiceps; species Glandiceps talaboti. The sequence continues at coordinate 8,908,553 of NC_135552.1, forward strand.
CACAATACCACAGCAGTACTTTGAAGCCACACTAATAAACTGTTCTGTTTCACAGCTACAAGGAGACTACATTCACATTGGGCACAAAAGTACTTTGAAGCCAGACTAATAAACTGTTATGTTTCTGTTACAAGCAGAACACATTCCACAATAACACAGCAGCACTTTGAAGTGACACTAATAAACTGTTCTGTTTCACAGCTACAAGGAGAACACATTCACATGGACACAAGAATACTTTGAAGCCACACTAATAAACTATTTGGTCCACAGCTAAAAGGAGAATACATTCATGAAATCAAACCAATTAATTATTGGATGCTTGACAGTTAAAGAAAGAAAACATTCACATAGGAACAAAAAAGTACTTTTCAGCCATATCAACAAATTATTTGTCTCAAACATAGGGAGCCAAACATTCATTAAGGCATGTATGTAAATGAATGTCATGTGCCTTTAAAGGGTCATGGTCTGCTACTGGGAAGTATTTTCTCCATTTATGTTTCCTAATGAAAGGTTACCTATATTTTACCATTCACTATCACTTGTCTCAAAACTAGCAGCCACTGGCAAACCTGCTACGGCATATACATGTACTGCTGTGATACTTTAGTCTAATGTATAAGTCTTAGAATAAAATGACATCATTTTATTCATTTAGTATGAATACAGTATCACAGCAGTTAATATGGTGGGAGTTTTGCCAGTGATAAGTAGTCATTAAACAAGTGACAGTGAAGGGTAAAGTATACATTAACCTTTTATTTGGAAACGAAAATGGCAAAAAATACTTACAAGTTGCAGACCCCGTCCCTTCAAGTCAATAAATTGTTGTTTCATAGCTAGAGATACACTTTAAATAAGATCAACTTATTGTCTAATATATTGAACTCAAACATCTCCCTACCAAGAAACATGTCTGTCTGTATAGATATATATGTCCATCAAAATGATAAAAAATACATTTGCAGTAAATTTCATTAAAGATGATTAAAGTTTGTAGATGCCAAATCATAACTTACATCAGAAGATGTCAGTTTATATATAAAACGATAGCCATATCATTAGTTTGACATAATCCCAAGGTCACAATAAATTTATCTTAAATTTGACAACTTGGCTACATTTTATTTTTATTCAGTAAAACTATATCAAGTTCATATTCCTTTGATCAGTTTAACTAAAGTACATGGCAAACACTAAACACCCAATCTTGGCTTATTGGATTATAAATCCAATTCTATACTGCCAACATCTTGCAAGGAACAACACTCGTGACAAGTCAAGATGTAGAAGTCAGATAATTGGAAAAAAAAAACTCTACATGTATATCTCTTAGCATCTGATTGACTGAAATTTAATCAAGAGAAAGCCAAATCCGGGGGAAACATATCTTCGCCATGGCAACCAGCATCCTGTTTTTTTGCTTGATTACTATAGCCAATCTCCCACATCGTTAAACTTGTTATTATAATGCAAATGAATGTGTCGCAGGAGACCACACACATTTTTTATTTTGCTATTTTTAAACCGAGATGATGCCAAGATAATGCCATCATTTCAGATTTTCCCACATTCTTTATTTCTATCACTTGAAAGCAAGTTTAGAATATCATGAATATTTTCAGTATTTCTCATTTTACTTCTAATCATTTATTCCTTTATAAATTTCTTGGATTTAATACCATATCACTTCCATCGTTCATTCAAATCCATTTCCTACTTATTATATCTTCATTTATGTTGTATTTATTTATTCAAGCTGCACTAGCAGTCTTTGGAGTCTTATTTTTTCAACCAGATAACCAACATTATACCATGCATAAGCAGAACAACGTGTTTCAACATCACTGGTTCTGTTCTGTTCGATATATGTCAAAACGTTCAAAGCTACCATTACTTCCCATATTTTTCTTTGATATTATTGGCGCTGGTAAAATTACGTTACTCTCCAATATTTTTCTTCATTCAGCTGGAAATACTCCTGACCTAAGGGTTGTTACTACTTGTTTAGTGACTGGTAGTGACAAGGCCACTCAGGTCACTCAATATTTTCCTTGGCTGAACGAAGAAAAATATTGGGGAATAACATTTAAATACATTCACTGGATATTGTTAAAATACCAATATTACAGTCACTGGTCAATTTTATCCACAAGTATAATGTAGTACAAGAACAGTTGAAATCGTGATCACATGACAGTCACTTATTTTAAGGTATGGACCCAAAAATCTACTTGATCAGACTTATTGTACCATTATTACAGTTACTTACAGTTACACAAATACATTTATCCGCAGATGATTCAATACCATTCAGTGTGTACAATATTACTAGTATGTCAATTATGAATGCAGTTTCTAAAAAAGTTCCTGTTGCAGCTAGTGCAGCTTTAAGCAGTAAATGAATACAAAATGGTTTGAATCTTTGACAAGTTTCATATATCAGTGATTTACAAGAACTTTGATATGAATACATCCATTTATTTTGCAACTGACATATCTAGTTATAAACGCCAGTCATTTCGTATTGATCTATCTTAATAATAATACTATGACTTTACATTACTTATCAACTGTAAAATTTGATTTATTAATATTTTATTTGAAACTTATTATGACATCTATTTAAGCAATTGTACAAGTATTACTTCATTCAATTCATAAATATAATGATTTATATCTTCATGAGCTACTTCATTGTTAGTCATATAGAGATATTTACTGATTGTTTGATTTATTCATTCTGTTGTTTATTTCTTCAAAACAAGTCAGAAATTCTGTTCATTTTGTACTCATTTACCACAGGAGAGCCAGTTTAAAACTCGTAGATGATATGAATGTCTTAAAGATGGACTAGTTGTAACTGGAATGTTTTTTGTTTTTTTAGAACTAGTTTAATATAATAACTAAATCATAATATTGTACACCCTGCACTGTATTGAATCAACTGTGAGGAAACATATTTCTGTAGCAGTTAATATAATATGGCACAATATATCCAATCAAATTGTTTTTTAGGTCCACACCTAAATATCAGCGCTCCAATGAAGAAACAATTTTTTATTTTACTACTTCACTGCATCAACTATGGGTAACTGACCACAAACAGATCCAATGTCCCTTTATAAGTATAAATAGACAAATTTTTAGTAAATACATCTTTGGTGAAAAAAATGTCGCAGTTACACACACAGCTACTACTACATTTTGTAGCTCATGGTTAATATAGAAGACATACTAATGGTAAAATGTATACGCTGTCAGAGGAGATATATAACTTGTGTTGAAAAGATGAAGGCATATTTGTGATATCACAATATTCCACTATTTGACAGATCCTAAAAACTATCCCAATGTTTTGTTCCACTGAATATTTACTTTGTACATGTATATTTAACTGTAACTATATACCCCTATTAATATCAAACACAGCATCCTTTCACACACTTCATATTAATCATAGTGTCACAACAATGGCACCTCTGATGGCACTTTTAATGCTTGACACGAATCCCAGCACTAAATATTTTCATCAATAACTATACATTGTTACATTTCAAAAACACAATCAAGCCATATGGTAAACTGACACCCCATACTTAGGGCAAATAAAAAGACTACTTTATTGAATTTATTCGATACAAATAAGTGGTTGGCCAGGAGAGGACACTAAAAAAGCCAATATGGTGAAAGAATTGTTGAGATACGTATTTTCATTCTGCATTTTAAAAACCGATTTTTGTACGATATATCGTGTAAAGGTCAAGTGTGTTACAAAGTAGAAATTGAATGCACGGCACAGTATCTCTGTAAATGAATACAAGTGTAGCCTATAGTCATGTGGGTATTTTGGCTATTAGTATTACTCCTTTTCAGTATACTTAACCTACTAAGGCGAACGACACACTGTCACCAGTCCTTTGGGAGATACTTTTTTTACGTCTCACAATCTTCAAATGTTTTGAGTTTAGTATTTATTGGTAGTTTTGTAAAAGGGAATGTCCTAATTTTTTTTTTTTAATTTGTCCCAGATTCTAGTAGTCTCCATGCGTTAATCTCCAACTACTAGTATTTCACGATCCCTCACTCAGGTCAGTATTTCACTATCCCTTACTCAGGTCAGTATTTCACGATCCCTCACTCAGGTCAGTATTTCACATAATAGAGCACACTTGTGCGTTAAAACATATTAAATTGAGTAAAGAATGAAAAAAAGCACAGAGACTTGAGCAAGACTAGGCTCGAATGTGTATTCAAACCTGAAATACATGCAAATGATTGTCGAATATCCATTCTCCTCGTTGGTTCTAATCACGTGGTGACGTTACTGACATCTCAAAACAGGAACATTCTAAAACCAAATAATTTTCGCCAGCTTTCTGACCGCTGCATCATTGAAGAAAACAAAACTGTTAGCCTTATGCTAGGCATATTTTTGGAGGGAATGATTGCAAAAATTCCCACACAAGTTAAAACTAATACTAGGTTAACATAAATATTACGGAGAGGGAAATACATCATACACCTTTGGCATCCACGTAATGTATGTACAATTTACAGTCAGGTATTATTTCATCAATATAAACCATGCATTACAGTTAAATAAATGAAAAACTAATGTCAACTAATATTTTTTTCCAATGAAAATTTCAACTCGTAGAGTCAAAATTAAGATTTCTTGGAAGCGAATCTCATATGTCTTTTAATTCCTTTTTTTTTTATTTATTATTGAAAATTTGTTGAATTACAAAAAAAAACCAGCTTAACTTTTCAACTAATTTCACACCTTTTATTTGAAAAGTACACTTTGTATATATATATTTCATTGTACAAGATTTCATTTCTGCACTCACCCTTTTATGTATGATAAAACGTATACACACATTGATATATTACATTACAAGCTATGTTGCCACACACACATTACAACAATCTCCAGTTGTACACGTGGGGTATTCATAACAATGAATGGAAACCAATCAATAAATTACTCATTCAACAATCAATCAATTCTTTGGTTGCTAAATATACATAATTATACAGTCAAAATGACAGCCAACACAACAGAAGGTGATTGAACACAGGAAGTGATCTCACACGACCCCTGACCCTTGTATTATACATTTATACAAAGGTCAGGTCACTAATTAAGCAATAAACCACCCCCTGGGGATGGTATACCAAGAGGTTTTGACCAGTGAACGAAATATATGCACGAGCGATAGCGAGTGCATATATTGAGTTCACTGGTCAAAACCGAGTGGTATACCTTCCCCAGGGAGTGGTTTATCGCTATTATATTATACCAGTATATTGAAAATATCGGAAACAAGATAAGAACTAACGTTTTCTCGTTTCATATGCGCCTCTGTGTCTAATTTGCATAACAATACGCTGCTTTTCAAGACAGCTGATCTTGGCCTCAATGTGAACGTCGTGCAGCGACTGGATTTATTTATCTGCTCGTCGTTTCTAGGGATAATCTGTTCATTGATCGGCTCATTAAAAGTGCACAGTGATGAATAAACAACCTGTTTGACTCAAGGTATAAACTTGAAGTGGTTTATTGAATACAGCGTGCTTCGATCGTTCCCGGCCGAATTGGCGACTCAGTGAAATGATAGACAGGTTGATATTTACAATGTATTTATATTACTGGAAGTTACATCAGTAGATTTTCGGGTTTGAGGATTTCCCTCTCGGATTGATGACTGATAATCTAGGACAGGATCCCAGACAAATTTCTATTTAGATTAATGGTAAGTCGGCCAGTGTAACCTCTTTCACTTGCTTCATTTTTATGACAGGACAGGGACAGCTCACCAATGTTTCCACTCCAGCCGCGCCGAGGCTGGGACGTGCATGCCTAGCGCCTTGACCTTAGTACATGTAGTAGGCGATGATTTGAACAAATACGCGATGACTGGGTTGCTTTCGAAATTTCCTTCATAATTTCTCATAAAATATTGTCTCATTGAGAGAAAATCCTCCTCTGACAATTCGAAGAGTTCACTATCAGTATCACGGCGGACTACAACTCAACGCTCGTGCAGACGAACAAAATTTGGACGTGTGCCAGCAGTGCATTATCGTACCAGCAGTGCATTATCACTCGTTTTAGACGCGCTAGTTCGATGTCTAGACCAATCAGATCCCTCGATTTCCACCATCAATATACTGGTATAATATAATAATCCTTATTTCCTGTATACAATCTATAATAAATGAAATTATGTGTTATATATGTGTACTATTTATCTTTGTATTATATTACAATTTATCAATACTGTTTGATATCATGTAAATTTGTCACGTAAAAATCGTCTAGTAAGTATTTGTTTCATTACTACTGGCAATAAATAATCATTATCATTGCTTACTGCTGTTGTACTGTTCAAGTATTTCCATATATTTCTTTTCACCATACTTTTTGATATATTTGCTTGTCTGTCAGTTTCACTTTTCATTTGTGACTGTATATCAAATTTGTAGCATTTACTTTTTGTCTACCTTTTCTCTTAGTGTATTGAGTTTCACTTTACCTACTTTTATCATTTTGTACAATTGTAGTGATGCTTGAGGGCCTCAATGGAAAGAAGTGTTTCATTTACTTTGGTACTGTAACACTTATTTTAGCTACCCTGTGAATAAATGTGTTATTATTATTACTAAATTATGAAATTAAAAACTCATAAATTTCTAAATATATAAGCGTTCACATTCCTCCAATCCTACCCAACCCTCGCCTCCTTCCAGGGCCTACATCTTTTTGCATATCCTGTTTAGAACAGAAAGTTTTGTGTGTCAAATTAAGGTATATAGCCTCAGGGAAACAATTTCCTATAAACATCTAAGTTAGTGAAACGTCTACAAATTTTGCCATCTTTTTCAGTCCTTGTAAAATCAAGAAAGACATTTAAGGGTCTATGTAACATCTTGCTTTTAAGGAAATTAAGTTTTTGTTTTCCCATCGAGTTAAGACAGTATTTGGCAGCCATATTGGATTCTACAACGGGTTACTTTTTAATATCATACTCTCTCTCTCTCTAGTGGTCTCTATTGTTAATTTTGGTAATCTTTGAATGCTTTTCCTGATTTTTAACTGCGGGTGGGATTGATTTTTCTTGAAAAATGTAACAGAAAAAGTTCAATTTTCAAGGCATATACTACATTAAGGATATCAATAAATAACAATATCATTTTTTGAATGATAAACAAAAAAAAGATGTAACTTCTATAAATCCTGCCAGATACTTCTCTGTGGACACAACATACCATGAATAGTAATAACTGTTCGGTTTCATTAATTAATACCATTTATCTAATAATTAACTCATCACAAAAGTTACCAATTAGGCATTTATGCAGAAAACACTTGGGGGGTATGTTTTGTAGAATAGTGTGAGATTGATGCCAGATATAAAGTCTGAACTAGAACAAGTATACTAGATTAACACTTTAGGCATTTTCAAAAACAAAAAAACAAAAAAACACTTGGGGGTATGTTTTTCGAATATTGTGAGACTGATGTCGATAAAGTCTGAACTAAAAAAGTACGTAGATTTTTATAGTACAGGAAATATAGAAGTGAGTTATAATAAATTCAGTATAGCACGTAGGACCTCGTGACAATAAAATAAGACATATTTATCAAATACTTAAAGAGCATTTATTAATATCTGAGTTTTAAAGTCTTAGTGATAAAAGAAAATAAATTAACTTGACTGAGTTATATGGAATAATTAAAATAACATCGGGTTGTAGGAAATTAAGGAAATAATAAGTGTCAAATTTATCAGTCGAATACTTTTGAAATGGACACTAATTAATAAATGTTGTAAATTCCTATCATATGTCATAGAAAATGAAATTAAATGAATTAAATAAACTAAGATATATCTGAATTAAATACTAAAGGGCAGAAAAATTGAGATACACATAATTTATAAAAAGTTTTTAAAATGAAGACCAATTAATATCTATGTAGATATGTGATAGACAATAAGTACAAAATGGACATTTATCAAATAATGTGGGGTAGGAAATTGAGAAATAAACTGACAAAAATTATTAATACTGCATGTAAATTGTAAAATAGACATTCACAATTAATATCCATTTTATATATCACTTATCATATACGTGTTTTTAATGTAAATGAACTAGACGAGTTTATTTGATATGAAATAGGGTTGGAAATTGACAAATAAATTGTGACAAAATTTAGAAAAATTTTGAAATTGACAAAATCAAATATCTAAGTTTTATTATATGGATTTTAAATATGGGTTCGAAATTGAGCACATAAACTGTCACAAAATCTCTGAAAACTTTGAAGTAGACACCAATTAATATTCATGTTATATATCACTTATCATGTATGTGATAAAATAAAACAGGCGAGAGTTTATTTTTAATGTGAGATAGGAAATTGAGAAATAAAAAAATGTATCAATACTATATAATACATCACTTATCAGATATGTGTCATTGTGTAATAAAAAAATAAATGAAACAGACAACCTACATGTATGTATCTTTTTAATATTATACAAAATATCAAAGATGTGTAATATGGTGGAAATAAACACTTTTTTTATCGAAATAATACAATTTGGTAATGTTATACTAATCAACAAATGAAAATAAAATAAAAACAGCTTTCAAATCAAAATACAGTGGTGTTATAATAATTGATAAAAAGAGAAAATAGAGATGTTCTTAAATAAAAATTATTAAATTTATTCAAGAATTATATAATAATTGAAGAGAAAACAGACAGCTTTTTTATTGAAATAATTTAAATCAATAATTTAGTAATTACCAATGGATGAAATACAAAATTGAGACTGAAAAAAAAACCCTAAATGAGCTGCTTGGTTGAATAAAGAGACAAAAGATAAGGATATCATATTTTGTGTAAAAATCTATTGACTGTGTTAATTCACCATGTACCTACGTCACCAAAGTGATTTGAATTTCAATGAATGATGTGATGAATGGCAAGATAGCTTGTGGAGCAGGAAATGGATTTTATGGTCACTGTACAATGATGACCTGCGTAATATGGGATTACATGACCCAGCTCTGTATGTCATGACCTATGACCTCCACATTGACTATTTATTCGTAATGCTTTCGCATCCATTTTAAACAGGCATTCTACTTAGATGCTTCATCAATGAAGAAACATGACTGGATTTACAATATCACATTCAATTTCTTTTATTTGACTTTTCTGTTTATGCATATTAAGCCAAATTGTATGTGATTGGTATGAACAGAAAATATGGAATTTACACCCTGGTTGGTTTGCGTCACGTCACGACTTGTGTCCACATCACTGGTTATGCAGTGTTTGAAATAGGAGTCAAAATATAAAAAATGACCATTTTTTTTCTCCTATCTTTTCTTAAACTTGCACTAGTACAGCTATATTATTTTCCAATATTTGTAATCATTCTGCCAGAAAATGTTTTAAATAAGGTTTTTGTTGTTTTATTTGACTTTGATTTGCAGTGACAAGGCCCCCTAAACTGAAGCTTTGTTGTTGATTACATTAAAAACCGCTACCTACATGTATACGTAGTTGGAGCTTGTGGTTTCATAAGCAAAAACAATGATAGACAGTTCAGCTTACAAGGTCCCTTATTTCCCTCATATTTTGCTTGGTTGAACGAAGAAAAATATTGAGGAATAATATCTAATTGTCCTTCTATTTATACAGTATTAATATCAAAATATCCTAAGGGAATTTCATACCAACATATATACACTAGCTGTTTTCCCTACATTTGTTCATAAAGGAACACAGAGATTGAGTCTGTATGATACGACATTCGTGCCATGCTATCAGCTACCACTCACATCTGTACTTCTAGTCTGTATGATACGACATTCGTGCCATGCTATCAGCTACCACTCACATCTGTACTACTAGTCTGTATGATACGACATTCATACCACACTATCAGCTACCACTCACATCTGTACTACTAGTCTGTATGATACGACATTCATACCATGCTATCAGCTACCACTCACATCTGTACTACTAGTCTGTATGATACGACATTCGTGCCATGCTATCAGCTACCACTCACATCTGTACTACTAGTCTGTAAGATATATATGACATTCGTGCCATGCTATCAGCTACCACTCACATCTGTACTACTAGTCTGTAAGATACGACATTCATACCATGCTATCAGCTACCACTCACATCTGTACTACTAGTCTGTATGATACGACATTCATACCACACTATCAGCTACCACTCACATCTGTACTACTAGTCTGTAAGATACGACATTCGTGCCATGCTATCAGCTACCACTCACATCTGTACTACTAGTCTGTAAGATACGACATTCATACCATGCTATCAGCTACCACTCACATCTGTACTACTAGTCTGTAAGATATATATGACATTCGTGCCATGCTATCAGCTACCACTCACATCTGTGCTACTTAGTCTGTATGATACGACATTCATGCCATGCTATCAGCTACCACTCACATCTGTACTACTAGTCTGTATGATACGACATTCATACCATGCTATCAGCTACCACTCACATCTGTACCAGCGTGCGAAATTAATGCCGGTCCTTCGGCCCGAGACCAACAGATTTCCGTTCGGACCGACAGTTTTTCAGAATTACAACAACGTATCGGTCCTTATGACCGACTGAAATTTGGAGTAAATAATAACATTTATTCAAAGATATATCCAATTTCACCTACACGAATCTGATCTTGTGTTACCTATTTTACTCTCGACATCATCTCGTTCAAGTTAAGCGACACAGAGCTAGCTCGCTACGTGTTGTTGTCAATGTTGATATGTCTACATATGACGTAGCATACAGCATTTACTTTATGAAATTATGTTAGCAAACACATGATTGACCGAATTTCTCCAATTATTTGTGTCTTGACTAATCAGAACGTCTTAGACATTCAGACCCATTTTACGCATTCAGCGCATGCGTCTTTTCCCACCATGATATATTAATTGTTGTAAAGTTTACTGTTCTAAGTGTATGAAACTTTTAACGTGTTTGAGACAGTTCCACGTTGTATTTATAAAGTATGTGGCGATATTTAGAAGGCAGCAATGAACTTCCGAAGAAGAAGACGAATTTAAACAGACACTGTTTTTTAAAGGCTGGTATTAAAGCCGGTAAATGTTAGCGGGTTTCCCGATCAATTTACCGGAGTTCCCCATGTATGTGGCCATGATCAAAACAAACTGACGGAAAACATATAAACTACTCTGAAAATGGCGTTTTAACTAATAAAGAAGGCAGGTACACTTCGTAAAATATCTTCAGTACGATTATAGTTTTTTTTGTAAAACAGTAAAAAAAATGCGTAGTCTGATTGATTTCAATTTGATTCATATGATAATGTATGTCCTGTCATGTTGTAATCAACGTATAAACTTAGAAATGTTGCATTTTTGTTGCCATTGTTGTATCTGGAAAATTACTGCATCGTGCCAAACACAGGTACATATAGTGGATGACACATTACAGTACAGTTACCATATCACGCTCCCACGTCAAAAAAACTTGCATTGTAAGACATGTTTAGCCATAGTTCTCTTCATCATGGTCAGATTTCTTACACAAACAGTCGAGTCAGAGACGATAATCAATACACCACGGTAGGGTATACGGGTAGGGCTTTATGGGGGGGGGGGGGCTTCAGTACATATTTGAAGGAAGACGAAACCGTTCCATGTCACTTTTGTGGATGGAAATTTAAATAAAGTGAATACACAGTTTTCAAGAGGGATAGTTATGCGACAAAACTTTTATTTCTGCCATGATGAATTTGTGCGTCTACGTTCGCTAAGAGTTGGAAAGCTACATCAGCTGTTGCCACAGACGATGAATCTGACTTTGGATTATGTGATTCAGAATTTAGTGAATCGTACAGAGAGGAAGGAGAGGACTGTGATCTCTTAGAGATTGCAGATAATGTATATTTAATGATTCATTTTCACCCATATTATCTACAATCTATGGATATGTATTTCTATGGTGTAATGAATACATTCAGTCTCAGACCACTTTAGTCTATAGGATCAGATTATGCGAGAATGAATATTCATAGTCTCTGGATTCATAGTTACAAATGAAAATCTCTACTCATAGAGTCAAATATTTCTTGGTAGTGAATCAAAATTTACTTCCAAGTTATTTGTTGACTCTGTGAGTGGAAATTTTATAAAATAATAGTGGATAGTGAACAATTCGTTGTACTCTCTTTTACTTTAGTATATCTAAAGATATGTTGTATCATATTAAAGTTCAAAATCATTTAATCTGTAAATGGAGGGTATATAAATATAGGTCGTGAACGTGAACTGCATTGAGTATGGACCAGCAGTTTTCCTTAAGGACCAGCAGCATTTGCTACATGTCGGTCCTTATGACCAGTAGTCATTTTCCCTTAAGTTCACACACTGATCTGTACTACTAGTCTGTAAGATATATATGACATTCGTGCCATGCTATCAGCTACCACTCACATCTGTACTACTAGTCTGTAAGATATATATGACATTCGTGCCATGCTATCAGCTACCACTCACATCTGTACTACTAGTCTGTAAGATACGACATTCATGCCACACTATCAGCTACCACTCACATCTGTACTACTAGTCTGTAAGATATGACATTCATGCCATACTATCAGCTACCACTCACATCTGTACTACTAGTCTGTATGATACGACATTCATGCCAAGCTAACAGCTACCACTCACATCTGTACTACTAGTCTGTAAGATACGACATTCATACCACACTATCAGCTACCACTCACATCTGTACTACTAGTCTGTAAGATATGACATTCATACCATACTATCAGCTACCACTCACATCTGTACTTCTAGTCTATAAGATACGACATTCATGCCATACTATCAGCTTCCATTCATATCTGTACTACTCTGTGGGTGGATCTCTGCCTGCTAGATCAAAAGATTTACGCCCACTGCCTTGAACTAGCAATTAGAAGTTCAAACAGACAAATTTAACTTGATACGACTACAAATCAAATGAAATTTACTTTTTTAATCTTGTTGAGTATTCTGTTTCAAAGAATTTTTACAAAAATGGCTTAGACAAAGTGACTAACAATTTGTAAAAATGATAGTTCCATCAAAGAATGAAACCTCCAAATCTTGTGCATTAGTTTCTATTTATTCACTGAACTACAAGTATAATCACTGATCTAGCATGATATACTTTGGCTATGGATATGACAAGAATGTCAAAGGCTGCCCTCTATAGGTACATCCTTCAATTCCTTTTGTTTTTACAAGGTGTCTGATGCTGAGGAAATGATTGAGAACTATGCTTTATTATGTTTAAGTCATGTCATTTATGTTGTTATACTTTATTTTACTGTTGTCTTCCAAAGGAGCTATGTAAATTTCAACAGACCTCACTCCAACCCATCCCCCCCCCCCCCCCCCCCCCCGTAGGTTTCTAAAACCTTACGCAAAAAGTCAAAACATAACAAGCCTTCTATGCTCAAACACATAGACCCCTTTCAACCAATCATAACAAGGTCCCTCATATCACATATATATCCTTAGCCAAATAAAAAGAAATATTTGATAATAATATCTATATGTCACTGCGATAAGAGTAATATAAAGTGTTGTTTATCAAGAGAAGATCACTTTTCAATGCCTACAACGTGAGATGCTACTTTATCTAGTCAATATATAATTGACAATTTTTGAGTTTGCTAACAATTTTCATCACAGTAGATAGCACGATTACTTGTGATAATTTAAAAATAATTATTTTTTTAATAATAATGTTAGTTTTTATAGAGCACATTCCCACACTGTGCTCAAAGTGCTTCACAACTATCCTCCCTCCAAACCACCCCCCACCCCCACCCCCCACCTCCTGCTAAGATCTATAGTGGCACAACAGCCCTTTTAACTTCCTCAACTCCCTGGGGAGTATACAATCCATTGCAGCCTTTATAAGTGCATAGGATTACAGCATTCACCTCTATCCTACCAGGTCCCCAATTATACAGCTGGGTTGACTAAAGCATTCAACATCTGTCCCACATCTCTTTAAGACAAACAGAACATCTTGAAGTCAAAGCTGATTTCCATGACACTTTCAACTGAGACAACCTATTTTTTTTCAAAGTGGTGAAAATAAACACAAATTCAAAGACACTCTGGTAGATTTCTCTGACTATGATATGAAGTAACTACTCACCTTTCAGCTGTAGTGATAAAGGTATAATCGGTATCAATTAATAAATCTTGTACTGGGTCGGCATCACCTTCAGACATGACAGCTGATTCGATATCTTCAGACTCGGTGACAAACGTGTTAGCATTTTCAGAGGGTTCTCCATCATCTGTTGAGAAAACATATCAATAGGTGACCATTTGTTGGCTGAGCTGGAGTTCAATCGTTTGCATTTAAGAAACACGAGTCACTATGACAAGGCAAGTCATAAAGTTATTTCATCTTCTCACACTTCAGATTCATTAACTGACAACACAGAACTTGTTTTGAACACACTCATACAATAGACATATTTCTTTGTCTCATGCAGGTACACACAACTTTTATCTTGTTTCTTACACACACTTTAATATGTATTCCTACATATGGTTATATTATTCCACCTTTGTAAAAAAAATACTTTAAGTTCAAAACATTGGTGATGTAGCAGAAAATCTGCATCTTCTCTTGTGACAGGCTTTTTGGCAGTTTCAATAGTGCAATAGACATGGTTAAGTGTGTGTGTGTGTGTGTGTGTGTGTGTGTGTGTGTGTGTGTGTGTGTGTGTGTGTGTGTGTGTGTGTGTGTGTGTGCGTGTATGTGTGCGTGTGTGTGTTTGTGCGTGTGTGTGCATGCATGCATGTGTGAATGAGTGTGTACATGTACATGTACATGCATGCACATGCTGTGGACTTTCAGTTACAACTGTATGGGGATGTTACATGGAGGATATTAAAAGACCGACACAAACAAACACATGTAAGACACACACGCAAACACATACTTTATCTTGCCTGATGTAGCACAACCAAATTTGGTTTGTGCTACAAATGAGGTATAAATGAAGTTCAAGGACAATCATTTCAATAAACGATGTGCTGTCTGCTGTTGTGACACTGTGTGAACATTTTGTCAAAATTCCATTAACACTGATAATACCTACCTTGTAGAGAGTTTGTCTTTGATCCCACTGTCATTGGTTCAGTTGCAACTTTCAAACTCTTCTTTTCTGGTGGTGGGTCTAACACTTCAGCAGCTAAATTTACTTCTTGCATGTCATCTCCAGCATCTCGAAAGACAGGAACTTCTGTTGATAAGAAAGGCAGTGAAGCTTTGTTTTCATGTACAACTGTTAAATTGTGAGGTTAGATTCTAAATACAATGACAAGGCCATGGCATGATGATGGCCATCATGGTTGTGGATATGGAAAAAAAATGTTATACTGCCCTCTAGTGTTGAGTTAATTGAATCTTACTTTGAATAATAGAAGCTTGTAGGATGTATACATGAATGTCTGTTATAACTGGGTGTTACTACAGCAGTATTTTAATACAATTAAAGTGACAAGTTTTGTCACTGAGGACACATAATACCTAGTCACTACACATGATTCAATATATCGTTTGACAGTTTGAATCATTATACATGAGTATTGTGCCTATCTAAACAAAAAACAACAACATAAGTTCAGAAAAACAGAATTACAGACTCTACCCCTTTAAGTATATTCCCATCCTTCTCTTTCTTGCTACATCAACTTGTAACAGATAACTTACCGTTTTCACGAGGTTCTCCTTCTGATATATCAGAATCGATTTCATTCAGTATGTCTTGGATTATATTCTTCAGTTCTTCAATATCTTCATCTGACAAATCGTCCAGTATTCTGGCAGGCTGATTGAGTTGTTGTTGTTCTATAAATCTTGTGATTTGCATCTCTGTAATAATGTCAAGGATAGGATTTATTAAATCTGGGTTGTTTTATTAAAACAATGTTGTACTTTTGTTTATATCTCTTCTTTTGAAAAATAAAACTCTAATCACAGACAATTAAAGAGACACGGTCTGTAACTTGAGAAGTTTGGGTGGTTGCTTTTTGTTCAAAGGGACACAGAGTGTGTAACTTTATGGTCTTTGCTGGTTACTTTTGTTTAAAGGGACACAAGCTGTACCTTTTATGGGTTTTGGTGGATAAAGGGACACAGCCTGTAATTTTGGGCTGTGATGGTTAAAGGGACACAGTCTGTAACTTTATGGTCTTTGGTTGTTATTTTTGTTTAAAGGGACAGAGTCTGTAACTTTGGGCTTTGGTGGTTAAAGGGACACACAAACTTTATGCGCTTTGGTGGTTAAAGGGACACAGTCTGTAACTTTGGGCTTTGGTGGTTAAAGAGACACATTCTGTAACTTTATGGACTTTGCTGGTTACTCTTGTTTCTTATATTATTCCAACTACTAAAGCATATTTAATCATTTCTGGCAACTGACAAGACTACTCACCAGAAAACTTTATGACAAGTGTGAAAATTAAATGATATAACATTTTTTGGTTACCAATAAATTTGAAAACACAACGCTCACTTTCTAAGTCTCTTTTGAACATTTCATCACTTTGGTCACACTACTGGAGTCTCAGTTATTGACTCAGCCACTTAAAAAATATTATTCTAATACAACCCAAAATTGTGTTATATAGTGCCACCTAGTGGTGAAAAAAAGAAAACTGAGTTTGACGTTACTTTTTTACAAACCTAGTTAACATTTTCAAGGTATTGTCAACTGTGTAATTTATCAATGGCATTTCAAAAAATCAAATAAAAGTTTTATTTAAATATTATAAATTCCTACATGTCCATTTACATAATGCATCAGATTTCTTGTAAAGAGGATAAGCAAGGACTATAGGTTTTCAGTTTGAGACCTTTTAGTTACAAGAATGACAAGTAAAATGAGCAAGGGCTGTAAAAAAGCAGAATTTCAAATCTCTCCAACTCTTTCATCCTAAACCTTTCCTAAGTCAGAACACAAGTTTTGACTTTGTACATACACAAATCAATAATATCTTACAGTCTATCAAAACCAGCTGTTCCTCAGTAAACTACGAATTCACGTCTACAAGAAGTCAAATTTCACCAAATTGCTTGACAGCAGTCTATGGATATCTAATACTTTACGTCTATGATTAGAAGGAGTTGACCAAGCTGTCAGACACAGTCTGTGTCTCAGAAATAAAGTCAAACTTTTATTTGACTTTGACAACCACTTTGTTCAGTTAAAAATCAAGAACAAAATATTCTACATTCTGATGATTCCAATACATCCCAACACTATAATGTGCTGTTATAATTGGTGTCTTTAATATGGTCTTACAACTGCACTGGCAAGTTTGCCTCAACTCATACTTGTGGCATATGGCCAAATAAAATAAAGTGTATTTCCGATAACTTGACCGACCCTAGTTTAACTTTAAGCAGCTGACCCTAAACATATTTACATGCAAAAAGGTAAAGTTATAACAATTTACTTCTATTTCCCTGTAGGTTGTCTTGCCAAAGTATCTTTGGCAACTTTTTTTTTTTTAAATCACATTCCAGAGAGAAACGATGTCTTTTCAGCCTATAACAGCACAGTCTGCATATTGTGTTTGTCTACTTCTGAATCACATAATTATCTTCATTTACTTCTTTTACACCTCATTAACTGTTATAGAAGTATTGTGACCAACAAGTATCTTGTCTTTAAAATCCTGACCTACCTACCTTATTTTCTGAAATCATGTTCTAGGAAACAAACATTTTTTTTTATATTTGCCTATTAAAGGCTAAAGCACACCATAGGCTTTGGTGAAGAAAGAAGTCTTCAGTTTTGTTTCGAAACAATCCTGGCTGGAGGCTTGGCAAATGTCAAGTGGCAAAGAGTGGGGAGGGAGCGACATAAGACCTCCGTAGGTGATTTGTCTGTAATTTGTTGCTGTAAGCAGATTCTTGTTTCTAGAACATAGAGTGTGACTCAGTGTGTATGGCTGGAGAAGATCACAAATGTACTCTGGAGTTAAGTCATGAAGAGCTATATACAATACTAATGTACATAGTGCATGTGTATACATGATGTACAAAATGGCCAGAATTTTGCAATTAGACAGGAGAACACGTAACCAATAGACAAATGCTCCAAACAGACAGACAGAATTCCATATCCATAGAGTAGTATACAGGTACGTGTAGTAAACTCTAGAGGTTAGTTTGGTAATTAGGCTGATAAATGTGTATAAAGCCACATTTCATTGACCATGCTTGGCACAAACCATCAATACATTATGAACACAACTCAATTCCAGCTGGATCTCCTCTGTAAAAGGCATACACTATGTATGTGTTGGAAATCTTTTTAGTAGAATTGTTAGTTCCTTCACTAATGATTTCAACTTAAAAGTGCATTTCACAGACAATTCATTTCTCTGATAAGAATGAATAAAAAATATAACATTCTTGCAGAATTAACAATATTGCTTTAATATGAGTGCAAAAAAATTCCTTGAAAATATAATATTTTATAACCAATTTTTTTAAATTTGGAAATTTGTGCGTAGCAAATAATGACGTCGTGTCATCATTGTGCAAAACATCAAAAAAGGGTGATATATAAGTTATACAAATGTAAATTCAGTCCTTGTTATGTTCCCTATTGACCAATTACCATGCACTGCATATAAAGTACAGACAAGATGTAATGAATAAAAAGTACAGACAAGTTTGAAATACTCCATTTGACATGAATTATTGTGTAATAAAAGATCACAAGTAAATTGAGATATTCAAATTAAGAAGGGAGGATAATTTATATAGATAGATACTTTATTTGCCACATTACACAGAGAGGAAATTGGATTGGATTTCTTGTGTGTATTTAAAATGGGCACGGTGGGAATAAAGGGGAATGTGAACTGTAGGAGAATAAAATAAACAGCTTGTTTCTTATATGTAACTCTTTACAAAAGTACTGAGCAGGAGGTGGATGGAGGCTATGTTTTCATCCCAGCTTGTTTGTCTGTTAAATTTGTCAGTCTGTTTGTTAGTAGGAGATCTCAATAGCTAAGGGTGGCTTTGTATGAATCATCATGGAAACATTGCCCATTGACCTGTTGCCGGTTCCAAGATGCATTACGCGTCTCTCCACACAATACCATGTATTCTGTACGCACGGAGGGGTTTGCACGCGCTAATCAGGGGGATGGTTGTCACATGACGGCACCCTGGGTTTACCCGTAAAATCCCACTCTGTCATCGATGGCGTTCAGACTTTGTTCTATAAAATCACCCATAATTAAAGAGGTCAACATGTCTTACCATCAGGTCCTGATGAAAATGTTATTTCAAACGTAATAAAGACAAAACAAGACTAAATCCAACAACATAAGTGACGTCCTCTCGCGCAATGCATCTTGGAACCGGAAAATCGACTATCTAAGGCATAAGGCAACAGCCCAACAACTGATTTTCTGTTCCCGCAATAGCATTGTGCCTCATGTTAAAATAAAACAAGAAGGTTGACTTTTTTCATGTACTGAGTGTTTTCTCTATAGTTATATACATTTAGAAGTGTACAGAGAGTCCTCAGTAATAATGTAGATTAAAGTAATTTAGGCAGGTTTATATGTGTCATTTCCTTCGCCTCTGTTTAGTAAGGCAAAATAAAAAAAATTGTGTGTTTCCGATAACCTGACTGAAATTAGTTTAAGGCCCTGACATTTTTGAAACATTTAAAACTAAAAGATAAGAAATTCTTTGTCTTCTCCAACCTTCCTGCATGTCTGTTTTCTTTCTCCAGCGATGTCTGTACATATTTCATCAAACTATCACAGAAGGGGGGTATTCCGACCATCAATTTTGGGTTGAAGCAATATTTTTCAAAAATCAAATCATTTAAAAAGATGAAATAAAATAAATACCCTCTTTTCTGAGGCCATGTTATTGGAAACACACAATTAAATTTTTCTGCCTCAAACATTATTAATTTTGATGGCCATACACTTATAGTATATTGACAACATTTTGTAGCAATTGATACATGCAAAAGTGTAGGCTCTATGATTGTCGTAAGCGCAGTCACCTTCTATTAGCTATCATGTCCTTGGCAGACTAAAAGAAGATCTTATGACTGATATACATCTAACAATTCAGTAATTGCCTTGCTACAAAAAAACATGTCGACCTAGAGATCTCTATTCGATACTCACCTTTCTCATCGATGGGTTTATCAGCGTCATTGTTCACTCCAACATCTTCAAATTCCTCCTCCGTACCATCACCCTTATCCTCATACTTGTGAACCGTAATCTCATCTTCTAAATTATGGTTTTTCTTCCCAAGATCAGCCTCTTCATCTTGGTTTCCTAGGAAACCAAAATCATTCACTAATGCTTGTTCTCCTACTTGCTGCATTTCATTGTTGTAGAGGTCAGCTAGGTAATCTCTCATCATCTGTAGCTTGTAAATTGTATCCCAGTCTTCGCCATCATCATTCGGTTGCTCGGGGTAACTATTATGAAATGCTTTCTCATCTGTATCATCTTGTACTTGCTTGGCTGTTTTAGGTTCATCATCCTGTTCACTTAGTAGCTTTTCCTCTTCATTGAGCAAGTCGTAATATTCTTTGAAATACCTGTTGAGGAGCTCATTTCGGCTTTGCTTTTCAATATCTTGTGTTTCTAACACCTTATCAATATACTGACGAAGTAAGTCTTCTAACACTCTTTCTTCATCGCCGTCCTCGCTATCTCCAAGTCTCACTAAAGCATCTTGAAGGAAATTGTCGGTATCAAAATTTTGCAGTTTAGAATTCTCTTTGTCAATGTCCTCAGTTTGTACATTTTGATACTTAGTTTCTAGTTCTTGAATCTGTTCATCTGTTAGCTGAGAGGTCTCTTCTGATTGGTCCTCCTCAGTGTTATACACGGTCAATGAACTTTGGCCCAAACTTTTACGATATGGCTCAAGTATTCTCTCAAGCACAGCCTGAACGAGAAAGAGAGAGAAATATTAAGTTTTGGAGGTTATAACTATCTGATAAAAGAAAAATTCAAATGTTTCAGAACTTTCTGATAGATGTACAAATTGTGTGGTAGATCTTCAACAAGTTGTCGATATTTTGTTTGCTTGTATTTTCATTTTATCATCATGTTCTAGATTTCTGTTGATATTTTTGTTACAAGTTACTGTTTTGCTTTTTGTGGTGATGTGATTTTACATGTAGCTGTGACTAATAAATATTAATTGTAAACATTTTCCATATTTTTGCTAAGGATGAGAAATGTACCATGATATTAAGCATAAAGGGTCCGAGGAATGAGGTAACACTGATAGAGCTTCTCATACAATCTACCTTAACTTTGATAGCTGCCCTTTGTAACGTGACTGGGGAACTCAGGTAGATTTTACCTACATGAATTTACAGCCTTAGCGAAACATTGCAGTTACAAATGTATACATCAATAAATATATTATGTGTATGGTTGAAGTGCCGCAATAACTACTGACATTGGCAGATTACAAACTTAAGACACCAATGTGGATGCTGATCATAACATACATAATGTAGTGTTGATTGGAAATGTTGGTAACATGACTTGGGAACTGGGTATATTTTACCTTACTAACAGACCATGGTAAAAATATTGCACTTACAATTGTACATATACAGGTCCATCAGCGGATATACATTTTTTTTTTAACTCTTGCAATTTGTTATGTACAGACCATTGAGACATGTATTGTGTAATGGTCTTTAAACAATAAATTAATATCATTATTATAATATTACGTTGCACATGTGTACATTTTGTATGGCTGACATGCTGCAATAATACATATATATCAGTATATGTTAAAAAATAGACAGTAGAGCAGAAACTCACTGACAGTGTTTATGGTTAAATCCTTTGCAAAAAAACACAAAATGGCTAAATGACACTCCTACTCAGCATTTAATACTATGCATATGTTTGTTTTTTGTACGATTCATTAATACTGAAATGTGCAACCAATCAACCTTGAAATGAATTGCATGGTGGCATTAAACAGATGTATTAATAGTCAGTAAATTAATGTTATTACCTAGTAACTCCCCGCATTATGCTAATACATACATTTGTAATTGTTTTGTTATAAAGAGAGAGGTCATTGAGTTAAACTGATCTAAATGCCACCGAGGTAATTTACCAGGGTTCCCCATCAAAATTAAGGTGCATGCAGGCCACTCAATTCAACGTTTCGTCTTTTTTGTAAAGTACGCTAACGATATGAAAGACTTCAAATATAATTCTGTTACATCTGTCAATGGAGCCTACATGTAGTACCTCAGTAATCTA